>NW_027254791.1:0-175165 GCF_044704955.1 Pristiophorus japonicus | reverse complement strand
TTTCTATGTTTCTATGTTTCTATGTCACCACAAGTGCCCAACAGTATGAACACGGACCGGGAAGGTGGTGTCCAATACCGTACAGCAGCTTTTGCTTTAAACCCAGGGCAGAGGTTCAAGTGGCACAGACCAGAATCACACCCATCCCTGAACCTTCCATGATTCACCTCACGGTACAAAACAACCTCAGCCACCTCCAACAATATGTCGCCCATTTTGGCTATCCCATTGCCCAACTACCTGAGAAACTTACAGCCCTCCTCCAGGCAGTGGATTTGTCTCAAAAACATTTTTACACCATGGAGCAGAAAACTGAAATTCTAGCAGGGGAGATTGCCCAGATTAAACCCCCAGCATGGTGGGATTTGGGGATACGGGCAGACATACCTGCATGGATCCGGGTGGGATCGCATGCCTTCGTAATCGGCCAACTCCTGATTGTAGCTTATCTGTGCTAGCTACAAGTTGTAAGCTCAGGAGAAAAAGAAAAAGAACGCAGTTCCTCAGGCTACTACACAGCCAGGAGAGCCGTTGCTAAACACTCAAGGCTGTAAACAAAGCTTGACCGCGACACTTAGGCAGTTTTGTTATTCCCAGGGATGACTGCGTTTTCATACATGGCCCCTGGGGAGTTTGCAGGGCAGGTTTCTTTGTTTTACAGTTAAGACTGAAATGAGACTCAATGTACAATTACTGCTGTAACCTTAAGTACATATATGTATATTGATGTCGTATATTGTAACCTGTTGGATTTCTGTGTTTTGTACCGCGTTAAAAGGAATTATGATACATATCGACGGGATCAGTTTAGAGTTAAACTGGGGAAAGTTGGGCAATTTGGGAGACCTAGGGTTTTCTCACCACCCTGAACTTTGACACCCTCGAGTGGTGTCTGACTGTGTCAGATGGGGGATTATGTAGGGGAGGACGAAAACCCCTCATTTTACCCAGAAGGAAAAGGGCTGTGGGATCAGTCTGTGCTGTGAATTGAAACCGATAACAGTTTGACCTTGGCAGAGCAGTGATTGGACAGGGGAGGACACCGGAGGGCCAATGGTGAGACAGAGTCAGCCCGAAGCATGGGGCTTTCAAGCCAATGGGAGAGCACTTGCTCGAAAACTGGGATTGACTCACAGCCATTATCGGACTATTGTCTTCCCCATGTTTACACTATGGAAGGAAATTATGCAGATCTTCAGAAAACTAGGGAACCCAAAACAAACCAAGGGCCTACACAATGGCTACAGGAGGCCAACCCAACTAACACCTACTCAAACCTTGAGTAGGTTAGGAAAATTGAATTGAAGGAAAATTATGCAGACCTTAGAAACCAGGGAACCCAAAATAACCCAAGGGCCTACACAATGGCTACAGGAGGCCAACGCAATCAACACCCACTCAAACCTTGAGTAGGTTAACATCAGTGGAAAAAACCCGCAATGATCTAAAACTGCTGCATTTTTCAAAATCACAAAGTCCACCAATGAGAAGAATCGACTTCAGCAGGAGAGGCGGACTGGATAATCTGGCTATAAAAAAAGGGTTTCTGACGTAGTGTGTGTGGTTTTTTCCCTGCCCTCATCATCCAACAACCACAACCAGCAAGCCTCTCGACACTGAAGGAAAACCAATGTCCGAAGACACCGAAGATAGAAGAAACGAACCACCAGACTTGCAGAAGGCACAGTAGTGAGTATAACCTCTGGTCCCCAGAACTCCCAACTCAGTTAGGCCAGGAAAGGTGGGAGGTTGGGCATTGTACTGCTAAACTTGTGTAAAGATTTTCGTTGTGTTCGTTTAGTGGGATTTAGGGGGATTGTTTTGTTGGTGTATTGCTGTTTGTTGAGATACACCTTGTCAAATAAATTGGAAGCCTAAAGTTCCTCTTGGAATCACCTTGTCTCAGTTCTATTGTATTACATCTCCTGATCGTGAGTCTTATGTCAGAACAGTGTAAGGAAAGCTAGGAGCGCCTCGAAAACGCTCAACTGTGTGTCACAGGCTAGGGAAGAAGGGGTTAAGAGTGTTTGACACTCACAGGTGCCTCACAGGCTAGGCATAAGCTGTGGGGATGCACGAGTCTCAAAACCCCCTTCATAAGCTGTGGACACAGTCTCTCCAGGGGTGCTCTTGCAGCACTCAGGGTACCTCACAGGCCAGGCATAAGAGAGACACCCAAGGCACAACAACACTCCCTGAAAACCCCTTACAATTGCGAGAAGGATGGAGTACAAAAGCAGGGAGGTCCTTCTGCAACTGTATAGGGTATTGGTGAGGCTGCACCTGGAGTACTGCGTGCAGTTTTGGTCACCTTACTTAAGGAAGGATATACTAGCTTTGGAGGGAGTACAGAGACAATTCACTAGGCTGATTCCGGAGATGAGGGGGTTACCTTATGATGATAGATTGAGCAGACTGGGTCTTTACTCGTTGGAGTTCAGAAGGATGAGGGGTGATCTTAAAAAAATATTTAAAATAATGAAAGGGATAGACAAGATAGAGGCAGAGAGGTTGTTTCCACTGGTCGGGGAGACTAGAACTAGGGGGCACAGCCTCAAAATATGGGGGAGCCAATTTAAAACCGAGTTGAGAAGGAATTTCTTCCCCCAGAGGGTTGTGAATCTGTGGAATTCTCTGCCCAAGGAAGCAGTTGAGGCTAGCTCATTGAATGTATTTAAATCACAGATAGATAGATTTTTAACCAATAAGGGAATTAAGGGTTACGGGGAGTGGATGGGTAAGTGGAACTGAGTCCACGGCCAGATCAGCCATGATCTTGTTGAATGGCGGAGCAGGCTCGAGGGGCTAGATGGCCTACTCCTGTTCCTAATTCTTATGTTCTTATGTTCTTATGTTCCTCCCTGCGATACACTGGTGGGACCGACCCCCTCCCTGCGATACACTGGTGGGACCGACCCCCTCCCTGCGATACACTGGTGGGACCGACCCCCTCCCTGCGATACACTGGTGGGACCGGCCTCCTCCCTGCGATACACTGGTGGGACCGGCCTCCTCCCTGCGATACATTGGTGGGACCGGCCTCCTCCCTGCAATACACTGGTGGGACCGGCCTCCTCCCTGCGATACACTGGTGGGACCGGCCTCCTCCCTGCGATACACTGGTGGGACCGGCCTCCTCCCTGCGATACACTGGTGGGACCGGGCCTCCTCCCTGCGATACACTGGTGGGACCGCCCTCCTCCCTGCAATACACTGGTGGGACCGGCCTCCTCCCTGCGATACACTGGTGGGACCGGGCCTGCTCCCTGCGATACACTGGTGGGACCGGCCTCCTCCCTGCGATACACTCATGGGACCGGCCTCCTCCCTGCGATACACTGGTGGGACCAGCCTCCTCCCTGAGATAAACTGGTGGGACTGGGCCTCCTCCCTGCGATACACTGGTGGGACCGGCCTCCTCCCTGAGATAAACTGGTGGGACCGGGCCTCCTCCCTGCGATACACTGGTGGGACCGGGCCTCCTCCCTGCGATACACTGGTGGGACCGGGCCTCCTCCCTGCGATACAATGGTGGGACCGGCCTCCTCCCTGCGATACACTGGTGGGACCGGGCCTCCTCCCTGCGATACACTGGTGGGACCGGGCCTACTCCATGCGATACACTGGTGGGACCGGGCCTCCTCCCTGCGATACACTGGTGGTACCGGGCCTCCTCCCTGAGATACACTGGTGGGACCGGGCCTCCTCCCTGCGATACACTGGTGGGACCGGGCCTCCTCCCTGCGATACACTGGTGGAACCGGGCCTCCTCCCTGAGGTACACTGGTGGGACCGGGCCTCCTCCCTGCGATACACTGGTGGAACCGGGCCTCCTCCCTGTGATACACTGGTGGGACCGGGCCTCCTCCCTGCGATACACTGGTGGGACCGCCCTCCTCCCTGCGATACACTGGTGGGACCGGCCTCCTCCCTGTGATACACTGGTGGGACCGGGCCTCCTCCCTGCGATACACTGGTGGGACTGGCCTCCTCCCTGAGATACACTGGTGGAACCGGGCCTCCTCCCTGCGATACACTGGTGGGACCGGCCTCCTCTCTGCCATACGCTGGTGGGACCGGGGCCTCCTCCCTGCGATACACTGGTGGGACCGGGCCTTCCCCTTGCGGGATGTTGCAGCGCATGCCCCTCTCCATGGCCTCTATCAGGGCCTCAGCGGCCGGGGCTGAGAAGCGGTGTGCACGCTCGGGACCTTCCTTCCCTCCATTCTCCTGCTCTGTTCAGTGTGCACAGCTGGAACTGCGCATGCGCAGACTTACCATGCCGCGCCCTAAACATTCGGCTGGCCCTGGGATCTATGGCGGCCCTCGGAGCACGCGTAATTCACCATTCGGTTTAGCAATGAGCTTTGGGTTGGAGCGCCCGAGCACAGGTGTGGAACGCCTGATTTAGCGCCCCTTTCCCTCGGTGTGCGGGCGCGATACTTACCACCCCGCCAGAAATAGCGGAATGGAATTTCCAAGCCCTGTGCATTGTGATATTCCAGCAATTGGTTGGTCTGGTTTCATACACGACTTCATTCCATGGCCGTTAAAACAAAACACTCGCAATGAACTCACACCCAAAATCCTTTCTGTGCAGAAAACACGTGTTTGCTGCCTTAGCTCATCTGTTGCTGAATCTCTCATTGTGCCTTTTGTACGTCCAGATTCGGCAATTCGGTGCTCCCCTAACCACCCTCCCATCTTGCATGTCCAACTTCCAGTTCTGGATGAGCAGAAATATCCTCCAATTACATATTCGGAAGACCAAAACCATTGTCTTCGATCCCCACGACGAACTCTGTTCCCTGGCTACCGACTCCATCCCTGCCCCTGGCCACTGTCTGTGGCCCAACCACACTGTTCGCAGCCTTGGCATCCTAACTGTCCCTGAGATGGGCTTCTGACCCCATATCCTCTCCTCACCAACACCGCCTATTTCCACCTCCGTAACATCCCCTGTCTCTGCCCCTGCCTCAGCTCATCTGCTGCTGAAACCCTCATCCTTTCTTACCTCTAGACATGACTATTCCAACGCTCTTCCACTTTCCATGAGCTCATCCAAAACACGGCTGCCCGTGTCATAATAAGAACATAAGAACAGAAGAGTTAGGAACAGGAGTAGGCCATCTGGCCCCTCGAGCCTGCTCCACCATTCAACAAGATCATGGCTGATCTGGCCATGGACTCAGCTCCACTTACCCGCCCTCTCCCCGTAACCCTTAATTCCCTTATTGGTTAAAAATCTATCTATCCGTGACATGAATACATTCAATGAGCCAGCCTCAACTGCTTCCTTGGGCAGAGAATTCCACAGATTCACAACCCTCTTGGAGAAGAAATTCCTTCTCAACTCGGTTTTAAATTGGCTCCCCCATATTTTGAGGCTGTGCCCCCTAGTTCTAGTCTCCCCGACCAGTGGAAACAACCTCTCTGCCTCTATCTTGTCTATCCCTTTCATTATTTTAAATGTTTCGAAAAGATCACCCCTCATCCTTCTGAACTCCAACGAGTAAAGACCCAGTCTACTCAATCTATCATCATAAGGTAACCCCCTCATCTCCGGAATCAGCCGAGTGAATCGTCTCTGTACCCCCTCCAAAGCTAGTATATCCTTCCTTAAGTAAGGTGACCAAAACTGCTCGCAGTACTCCAGGTGCGGCCTCACCAATACCCTGTACAGTTGCAGCAGGACCTCCCTGCTTTTGTACTCCATCCCTCTCGCAATGAAGGCCAACATTCCATTCGCCTTCCTGATTACCTGCTGCACCTGCAAACTAACTTTTTGGGATTCATGCACAAGGACCCCCAGGTCCCTCTGCACTGCAGCATGTTGTAATTTCTCCCCATTCAAATAATATTCCCTTTTACTGTTTTTTTTCCCCAAGGTGGATGACCTCACACTTTCCGACATTGTATTCCATCTGCCAAACCTTCGCCCATTCGCTTAACCTATCCAAATCTCTTTGCAGCCTCTCTGTGTCCTCGACACAACCCGCTTTTCCACTAATCTTTGTGTCATCTGCAAAATTTGTTACACTACACTCTGTCCCCTCTTCCAGGTCATCTATGTATTTTGTAAACAGTTGTGGTCCCAGCACCGATCCCTGTGGCACACCACTAACCACCGATTTCCAACCCGAAAAGGACCCATTTATCCCAACTCTCTGCTTTCTGTTAGCCAGCCAATTCTCTATCCATGCTAATATATTTCCTCTGACTCCGCGAACCTTTATCTTCTGCAGTAACCTTTTGTGTGGCACCTTATCGAATGCCTTTTGGAAATCTAAATACACCACATCCATCGGTACACCTCTATCCACCATGCTCGTTCTATCCTCAAAGAATTCCAGTAAATTAGTTAAACACGATTTCCCCTTCATGAATCCATGTTGCGTCTGCTTGATTGCACTATTCCTATCGAGATGTCCCGCTATTTCTTCCTTAATGATAGTTTCAAGCATTTTCCCCACTACAGATGTTAAACTAACCGGCCTATAGTTACCTGCCTTTTGTCTGATCCCTTTCTTAAACAGAGGCGTTACATTAGCTGCTTTCCAATCCGCTGGTACCTCCCCAGAGTCCAGAGAATTTTGGTAGATTATAACGAATGCATCTGCTATAACTTCCGTCATCTCTTTTAATACCCTGGGATGCATTTCATCAGGACCAGGGGACTTGTCTACCTTGAGTCCCATTAGCCTGTCCAGCACTACCTCCCTAGTAATAGTGATTGTCTCATGGTCCTCCCTTCCCACATTCCAGTGACCAGCAATTTTTGGCATGGTTTTTGTGTCTTCCACTGTGAAGACCGAAGCAAAATAATTATTTAAGGTCTCAGCCATTTGTACATTTTCCATTATTAAATCCCCCTCCTCATCTTCTAAGGGACCAACATTTACTTTAGTCACTCTTTTCCGTTTTATATATCTGTAAAGCTTTTACTATCTGTTTTTATGTTTTGCGCAAGTTTACCTTCGTAATCTATCTTTCCTTTCTTTATTGCTTTCTTAGTCATTCTTTGCTGTTGTTTAAAATTTTCCCAATCTTCTATTTTCCCACTAAACTTGGCCACCTTATACGCATTGGTTTTTAATTTGATACTCTCCTTTATTTCCTTGGTTATCCACGGCTGGTTATCCCTTCTAATACCGCCCTTCTTTTTCACTGGAATATATTTTTGTTGAGCACTATGAACGAGCTCCTTAAAAGTCCTCCACTGTTCCTCAATTGTGCCACCGTTTAGTCTGTGTTTCCAGTCTACTTTAGCCAACTCTGCCCTCATCCCACTGTAGTCCCCTTTGTTTAAGCATAGTACGCTCGTTTGAGACACTACTTCCTCACCCTCAATCTGTATTACAAATTCAACCATACTGTGATCACTCCGAGTCCCATTCACCCATCAGCCCCTGTGCTCGCTGACCCGTGTCCGAACTCGCACCCAGTCCCACTCATCCATCACCCCCTGTGCTCGCTGACCTGTGTTCTAACTCACACCAAGTCCCGCTCACCCATCACCCGTGTGCTCACTGACCCGGGTCCTAACTCGCACCCAGTCCCGCTCACCCATCACCCCGTGCTCACTGACCCGTGTCCTAACTCGCACCCAGTCCCGCTCACCCATCACCCCCTGTGCTCGCTGACCCGTGTCCTAACTTGCTCCAAGTCCCACTCACCCATCACCCCTTGTGCTCACTGACCCGTGTCCTAACTCGCACCCAGTCCCGCTCACTCATCACCCCCTGTGCTCGCTGACCCGTGTCCTAACTTGCTCCAAGTCCCACTCACCCATCACCCCCTGTGCTCACTGACCCGTGTCCTAACTCGCACCCAGTCCCGCTCACTCATCACCCGCTGTGCTCGCTGACCCGTGTCCTAACTTGCTCCAAGTCCCACTCACCCATCACCCCCTGTGCTCGCTGACCCGTGTCCTAACTTTCTCCGAGTCCCACTCACCCATCACCCCTGTGCTCACTGACCCGTGTCCTAACTCACACCCAGTCCCGCTCACCCATCACCCCCTGTGCTCGCTGACCCGTGTCCTAACTTGCTCCAAGTCCCACTCACCCATCACCCCTGTGCTCACTGACCCGTGTCCTAACTCACACCCAGTCCCGCTCACCCATCACCCCGTGCTCACTGACCCGTGTCCTAACTCGCACCCAGTCCCGCTCACCCATCGCCCCCTGTGCTCACTGACCCGTGTCCTAACTCGCACCCAGTCCCGCTCACCCATCGCCCCCTGTGCTCGCTGACCCGTGTCCTAACTCGCACCCAGTCCCGCTCACCCATTGCCCCCTGTGCTCACTGACCCGTGTCCTAACTTGCTCCGAGTCCCACTCACCCATCACTCCTGTGCTCACTGACCCGTGTCCTAACTTGCTCCGAGTCCCACTCACCCATCACCCCCTGTGCTCACTGACCCGTGTCCTAACTTGCTCCAAGTCCCACTCACCCATCACCCGCTGTGCTCACTGACCCGTGTCCTAACTCACACCCAGTCCCGCTCACCCATCACCCCCTGTGCTCACTGACCCGTGTCCTAACTCACACCCAGTCCCGCTCACCCATCACCCCCTGTGCTCACTGACCCGTGTCCTAACTCACACCCAGTCCCGCTCACCCATCACCCCCTGTGCTCGCTGACCCGTGTCCTAACTTGCTCCGAGTCCCACTCACCCATCACCCCCTGTGCTCACTGACCCGTGTCCTAACTTGCTCCAAGTCCCACTCACCCATCACCTCTGTGCTCACTGACCTACATTGGCTCCCACTCCATTAAAATTCTCAACCTTGTTTTCAACTGCCTGCATGGCCTCATCCCTCCCGATCTCTGTAATCTCCTCCTGCTGCACAACCCCCTGAGATCTCTGTGCTCCTCTAATTCTGGCCTTTTGCACATACCCAATTGTCATCACTCCAACATTGGCCTTTGTGCCGTCAGCTGCCATGGCCCATAGCTCTGGAATTCCCTTGTTAAACCTCTCCTCCTCTCTACCTTTCTATCCCCCTTTAAAACACTGCTTCAAAAACACTTGTCCTAAAATCGATTTATGTGTGTCAATCTCAATTCCTTTTCTGATAACCCTCCTATGAAGCTCCTTGGGATGGGGCACTAGATTAAAGGTGTAAATTGTTGTTGTAAAATACAGGTGGAAATTCACCAGTAATCTACTGCTAGTTATTGTCAGATGGAAGTGAAACATTGTTTCTAGACAGCAGTGTGGCACCCTGGCCCGTTTTACATCAGCACCCAGTGAATTCAAACACCTTGGGTTGGATTTACAGGCTTGTTGCTGCCTCAGTTTTTTCCCTGGAGGGGCAGTAATGGTGGTGGAGAGCATTTCCGGGCGGGCAGGCGGGCGGCTTCCAGTGCCCCGCTGGGAGTTTCGGTGCCGGGTTTGTGGGGGTGGGGAGCATTACGATCCGGGAGAAGCAAGCTGGTGTGCAACATCCAGCTCGATATTTGGTTCACACCCGACACAGAGCGTCCCGCAGCGCCCCCTGGTGGGCCCGCCTGGGGGTCCGAGCTGTAGCAGCCCCAGTGAGGGAACGAATGTTGACCCGAGGTCAGTGTCATTGTTTTTTTTATTTGATGTGGCGTCACTAATGTATTGGGAATGTTTTTGGTGGGGTTTTGCGGATTTTGTTTTCCCACGGAACCCTCTCTCAGGGCGCTCCGAAGCCGGCTGTTTAGCTGGGGATTTTCAGCTGCTCAGCCGGTCTCGGAGCGCTCCACCCCACACTCAGGGCCCAGCTGGTAAATTTTGCGGCTGGAGACGGAAACCATTTCCCAGCGCAAAAAACCGCTCCGCCCGAATTAACCCTGCAACAGAGGCACGGCTGAATTTTCACCCCCTTTTCTCTTGAAAAGAGAAGGCTGAGGGGCGATCTATCATCGAGTGGTTACAGCATGGAAGGAGGCCATTCGGCCCGTCGAGCCTGTGCTGGCTCTCTGCTAGTCCCACTCCCCCACCCTTTCCCTGTAGCCCTGCAAATGTTTTCGTTCAAGCACTTATCCAACTCCCTTTTGAAAGCCAGGAATAAGTCTGCCTCCACCGCCCTTTCCGGCAGTGCATTCCAGATCCTAACCACTCGCTGCATAAAAGTTTTTTCTTATGTCGCCTTTGGTTCTTCTGCTAATCACCTAATGGAGGCCTTTAAAATTACAAAAGGTCTTGATAGAGTGGATACAGAGAGAATGTGTTACCACTTGTGGGGAAGAGCATAACTAGAGGCCATCAATACAAGATAGTCACCAAGAAATCCAATAGGGAATTCAGAAGAAACTTCTTTTCCCAGAGAATGGTGAGAATGTGGGAGTGGGTGAAGCGATTAGTATAGATGCTTTTCATCATCATCATCATCATCATCATAGGCAGTCCCTCAAAATCGAGGAAGACTTGCTCCCACTCTAAAAATGAGTTCTTGGGTGACAGTACAGTCCAATATGGGAATTACAGTCTCTGTCACAAGTGGGACAGTCTTTGAGGGAAAGGGTGGGCGGGGAGTCTGGTTTGCCGCACGCTCCTCCTGCTGCCTGCGCTTGGTTTCTGCACGCTCTCGGTGACGAGACTCGAGGTGCTCAGCGCCCTCCTGGATGCTCTTCCTCCACTTAGGGCGGTCTTTGGCCAGGGATTCCCAGGTTTCGGTGGGGATGTTACATTTTACCAAGGAGGCTTTGAGGGTGTCCTTGAAACGTTTCCTCTGCTCACCTGGGGCTCGTTTGCCGTGTAGGAGTTCCGAGTAGAGCGCTTGCTTTGGGAGTCTTGTGTCAGGCATGTGAACAAAATGGTCCGCCCAATGGAGCTGATTGAGTGTGGTCAGTGCTTCGATGCTGGGGATGTTGGTCTGGTCGAGGACGCTAACGTTGGTGTGTCTGTCCTCCCAGGAGATTTGCAGGATCTTGCGGCGACATCGTTGGTGATATTTAAGGGGAGGCTAGACAAGCATATCAGGGAGAAGGGAATAGAGGGTTCTACTGACAGTTAGATGAGGAAAGACGGGAGTAGGCTCGAGTGGAGCATAAGTGCCGGCATGGACTGGTTGGTCCGAATGGCCTGTTTCTGTGCTGTATATCTGATGTAATCCTAAACAAAGGAATATTCTGAATTTACATCTGTCAGTTGGTACCTGTCATGTATGTAACCACAATGTAACACCACTGTATTACTGTATACACTCAACCTAGATGCACACCTTGACCACAAGGGGTGAACTTGTGGGAGACACTCCTTACCTGATCACACAGGTATAAAAAGGGAGGTCCCTAGCAGGGTCATCATTTTTGGAGTCCTGTGAATAAAGAGTTAAGGTCACAGAGTGACCTTGTCCCCAGAATGTGCCTCGTGTGGTTTCATACTGTAGAGTAAGGACATTACAGTACCTATGATACCAATTAATAACTAACTCACGAGTGTTATCCACCTAAACTAATCCCACTCTCCTGCTCATTCCGCATCTGATCTGTCTGAATTCAGACAGTTTGATGTGCCCTCTGGGTTCTTACTAATTTCTCAATAGTTCCATCGAGCTTTGATCAATGATTAACGACTAACATCAACACCGGATGTTTGACTAATTGTTGCACTATATAACCTGGGATTGGGACATCTCGAGGCAGACTGCACATTGCCAGTTTATTCTATTACTTTGGAACAAACCAGAGCAAGCCAGAGACAATGAGGTGCGTTCCTGTGCTGCTGCTCACTGTGCTCTGCCTGGGGATTGGCTTCGGGAGACCGCATGTGAAGCTGGAGACCACTACTAACCCACTGAAAACAATCCACAATACTCAGCTGCACGAAAGTATTGATTTGAATCAGGTAATCAATGTCAGATTTATTGCAGCCACTCTGGGATCCTTGGATTGGGGACTGTGGTTAATGCAGGGACTCTGGGATTGGGAGCTGTGGTTAATGCAGAGACTCTGGGATTGGGGACTCTGGGATTGGGGACTGTGGTTAATGCAGGGACTCTGGGATTGGGAGCTATGGTTAATGCAGGGACTCTGGGATTGGGAGCTGTGGTTAATGCAGGGACTCTGGGATTGGGAGCTGTGGTTAATGCAGGGACTCTGGGATTGGGAGCTGTGGTTAATGCAGGGACTCTGGGATTGGGAGCTGTGGTTAATGCAGAGACTCTGGGATTGGGGACTCTGGGATTGGGAGCTGTGGTTAATGCAGAGACTCTGGGATTAGGGACTCTGGGATTGGGAGCTGTGGTTAATGCAGGGACTCTGGGATTGGGAGCTGTGGTTAATGCAGGGACTCTGGGATTGGGAGCTGTGGTTAATGCAGGGACTCTGGGATTGGGAGCTGTGGTTAATGCAGGGACTCTGGGATTGGGGACTCTGGGATTGGGAGCTGTGGCTAATGCAGAGACTCTGGGATTGGGAGCTGTGGTTAATGCAGGGACTCTGGGATTGGGGACTCTGGGATTGGGAGCTGTGGTTAATGCAGAGACTCTGGGATTGGGAGCTGTGGTTAATGCAGGGACTCTGGGATTGGGAGCTGTGGCTAATGCAGGGACTCTGGGATTCAGGACTCTGGGATCCTGGGATTGGGGACTCTGGGATTGGGAGCTGTGGTTAATGCAGAGACTCTGGGATTGGGGACTCTGGGATTGGGGGCTGTGGCTAATGCAGGGATTCTGGGATTCAGGCTTCTGGGGTCCTGGGATTGGGAGCTGTGGTTAATGCAGAGACTCTGGGATTGGGAGCTGTGGTTAATGCAGAGACTCTGGGATTGGGAGCTGTGGTTAATGCAGAGACTCTGGGATTGGGGACTCTGGGATTGGGGACTGTGGCTAATGCAGGGACTCTGGGATTCAGGACTCTGGGATCCTGGGATTGGGGACTCTGGGATTGGGAGCTGTGGTTAATGCAGAGACTCTGGGATTGGGGACTCTAGGATTGGGGGCTGTGGCTAATGCAGGGATTCTGGGATTCAGGCTTCTGGGATTGGGGACTCTGGGATTGGGAGCTGTGGTTAATGCAGAGACTCTGGGATTGGGAGCTGTGGTTAATGCAGAGACTCTGGGATTGGGGACTCTGGGATTGGGGGCTGTGGTTAATGCAGGTACTCTGGGATTGGGGGCTGTGGGATTGGGGGCTCTGGGATTCAGCACTCTGGGATTGGGGACTCGAGTTAATGCAGGGACTCTGGGATTGGGGGCTGTGGTTAATGCAGGTACTCTGGAATTCTGGACTCTGGGATTGGGGCTGTGGGATTGGGGGCTCTGGGATTCGGGATTCTGGGATTGGGGGCTGTGGGATTTGGGACTCTTGGATTTGGGACTCTGGGATTGGGAGCTGTGGTTAATGCAGAGACTCTGGGATTGGGGACTCTGGGATTGGGAGCTGTGCTTAATTCAGGGACTCTGGGATTCTGTACTCTAACGCTGGTCAGTGACTCGGTCTGTGTTTGGGTTTCAGCGGGTCCAGGAGTCCTGTTTTCTTTTTAAACCTATGTTCTCTCTCAGACTCTTGGATTGTGGTTCTCGATTGCAAGCGCTGGCGATTGTCTCTGGTTTGAGACACTGTTTGGCCTGAAAATGATGTCAATGACACTACAAGCAACTGAGGAGGCGAATAAATTCAGAGCCATATTTCTATATAACAGGTGAGATCTCGTTACTCACACCCTGACTGTGGCGGTGAGCAATTATATCTGATAAGGTGTTGCGATTCCCCCACTGTGCCAATGTGATACGAAGCTCTGTGCAGTGGAACCAGGGCCTGCTAGAAGCGTCTCATTGGCTCTTGTTGCAGACAGAAACGTCAAGCACAGCAATCTGCTCCTGATCTATACTCAGTGACCACTGGCAATTCCGAATGTTGGGTCATCTCATGCTTTCCCCACTTGTCGAATATCCCATCAACCAGGGTCAGGACAAGAGACCCCAGAGGTCAGACTACATCTGAGCAACACAGCAAGAGTCCCCACCTTGAGCAACAGAGCCTAAAAATAAATCTGAGCAATAGTTTAGTGACATGTAAACAAGAGTTAATCCCCGAGCTGGAGCTAATCCCAGAGCTGGAATTAATCCCAGAGCTGGAATTGAAGTTAATCCCAGAGCTGAAGTTAATCCCAGAGCTCCGGAGCAGGAGTTAATCCCGGAGCAGGAGTTAATCCCGGAGCTGGAGTTAATCCCAGAGCTCTGGAGCAGGAGTTAATCCCAGAGCTCTGGAGCAGGAGTTAATCCCGGAGCTGGAGTTAATCCCGGAGCTCCGGAGCAGGAGTTAATCACGGAGCTGGAGTTAATCCCGGAACAGGAGTTAATTGCAGAACTCTGGAGCAGGAGTTAATCCCAGAGCTGGAATTAATCGCAGAGTTGGACCCGGAGCTGGAGTTAATCCCGGAGCTGGAGTTAATCCCGGAGCTGGAGTTAATCAGTGTAAAATCAGGATGCCCAGGATTATACTGGTAGATTGTGGAGTTGAAGACACAATGGTCTGGAATCACAGTCATATTCTGGGGCGACTAATCGTGTTAGTGTGTGATGGAACAATTGCTATTTTGTTTCCAACATTGCAAATCCTGGGGTAGAAATTGTTTGCTGCCTGTCTTGGGTCTTATGGGGACAGGTCTACCTCCTGTCTCCAAAAAAGGTGGAAAATATAAACTACTTACCTTTTCGCTGGCTGGGCCACATTCAGGCCTGACAACCCCACCCGATAACACCCAGGAACACCTCACCCAGGACAGCAGAGTTTAGCATTAGGCCCCTTATTGGCATATTAAAGAACCCCAACACCTGATTTAGGGGGTCCCGGGGTCTAACTCCTGTTTTAGGGGATGCCCGGGGTCTAACTCCTGTTTTAGGGGAAGCCCAGGGTCTAACTCCTGTTTTAGGGGGTCCCTGGGGTCTAACTCCTATTTTAGGGGAAGCCCAGGGTCTAACTCCTGTTTTAGGAGGTTCCCGGGGTGTAACTCCTGTTTTAGGGGAAGCCCGGAGTCTAACTCCTGTTTTAGGGGAAGCCCAGGGTCTAACTCCTGTTTTAGGGGAAGCCCAGGGTCTAACTCCTGTTTTAGGGGGTCTCCGGGGTCTAATTCCTGTTTTAGGGGGTCTCCGGGGTCTAATTCCTGTTTTAGGGGGTCCTGGGGACTAACTCCTGTTTTAAGGATTGCCCAGGGCGATGCAGATCGAGTGCGGGAGGTCACAGTTCGGCCGGTCACGGTGCAGGTACATAGAAACAGAGAAAATAGGTGCAGGAGTCGGCCATTCAGCTCTTCAAACCTGCACCACCATTTGATAAGATCACGGCTGATCATTCCCTCAGTACCCCTTTCCTGCTTTCTCTCCATACCCCTTGATCTCTTTAGCCGTAAGGGCCATATCTAACTCCCTCTTGAATATATCCAATGAACTGGCATCAACAACTCTCCGCGATAGAGAATTCCACAGGTTAACAACTCTCTGAGTGAAGAAGTTTCTCCTCATCTCAGTCCTAAATGGCCTACCCCTTATCCAAAGACTGTGTCCCCTGGTTCTGGACTTCCCCAACATCGGGAACAATCTACCCGCATCTAACCTGTCCTGTCCCGTCAGAATCTTGTATGTTTCTATGAGATCCCCTCTCATCCTTCTAAACTCCAATGTATAAAGGCCCAGTTGATCCAGTCTCTCCTCATATGTCAGTCCGGCCATCCCGGGAATCAGTCTGGGGAACCTTCGCTGCACTCCCTCAATAGCAAGAACGTCCTTCCTCAGATTAGGAGACCAAAATTGAACACAATATTCCAGGTGATGCCTCACCAAGGCCCTGTACAACTGCAGTAAGACCTTCCTGCTCCTATACTCAAATCCCCTGGCTATGAAGGCCAACATAGCATTTGCCTTCTTCACCGCCTGCTGTACCTGCATGCCAACTTTCAATGACTGATGAACCATGACACCCAGGTCTCGCTGCACCTCCCCTTTTCCTAATCTGCCACTATTCAGATAATATTCTGTCTTCGCGTTTTTGACCCCAAAGTGGATAACCTCACATTTATCCACATTATACTGCATCTGCCATGCATTTGACCACTCACCTAACCTGTCTAAGTCACCCTGCAGCCTCCTAGCATCCCTCTCACAGCTCACACCACCACCCAGTTTAGTGTCATCTGCAAACTTGGAGATATTACACTCAATTCCTTCATCCAGATCATTGATGTATATTGTAAAGAGCTGGGATCCCAGCACTGAGCCCTGCGGCACTCCACTAGTCACTGCCTGCCATTCTGAAAAGGACCCGTTTATCCCGACTCACTGCTTCTTATCTGCCAACCAGTTCTCTATCCACGTCAGTACATTACCCCCAATACCATGTGCTTTGATTTTGCACACCAATCTCTTGTGTGGGACCTTGTCAAAAGCCTTTTGAAAGTCCAAATACACCACATCCATTGGTTCTCCCTTGTCCACTCTACTCGTTACATCCTCAAAAAATTCCAGAAGATTTGTCAAGCATGATTTCCCTTTCATAAATCCATGCTGACTTGGACCGATCCTGTCCCTGCTTTCCAAATGTGCTATTTCATCCTTCATAATTGATTCCAACATTTCCCCACCACTGATGTCAGGCTAACCGGTCTATAATTACCTGCTTTCTCTCTCCCTGCCTTTTTCAAAAGTAGTGTTACATTAGCTACCCTCTAGTCCATAGGAACTGATCCCGATTCGATAAACTGTTGGAAAATGATCACCAATGCACTATTTCTAGGGCCACTTCCTTAAGTACTCTGGGATGCAGACTATCAGGCCCCGGGGATTTATCGGCCTTCAATCCCATCAATTTCCCCAACACAATTGCCTGCCTAATAAGGATATCCTTCAGTTCCTCCTTCTCACGAGACCCTCGGTCCCCTAGTATTTCCGGAAGATTATTTGTGTCTTCCTTCGTGAAGATAGAACCAAAGTATTTTTTCAATTGGTCTGCCATTTCTTTGTTCCCCATTATAAATTCACCTGAATCCGAATGCAAGTGACTTACGTTTGTCTTCACTAATCTTTTTCTCTTCACATATCTATCGAAGCTTTTGCAGTCAGTTTTTATGTTTCCAGCAAGCTTCTTCTCGTACTCTATTTTCCCCCTCTTAATTAAACCCTTTGTCCTCCTTTGCTGATTTCTAAATTTCTCCCAGTCCTCAGGTTTGCTGCTTTTTCTGGCTAATTTATATGCTTTTTCCTTGGATTTAACACTATCCTTAATTTCCTTTGTTAGCCACGGTTGAGCCACCTTCCCCGTTTTATTTTTACTCCAGACAGGGATGTACAATTGCTGAAGTTCATCCATTAAACAATCCTGGCGATGTTTGCCATTGCCTATCCACCGTCAACCTTTTAAGTATGTTTTGCCAGTCTACTCTAGCCAATTCACGCCTCAAACCATCGAAGTTACCTTTCCTTAAGTTCAGGTCCTTAGTTTCTGAATTAACTGTGTCACTCTCCATCCTAATAAAGAATTCTACCATGTTATGCTCACTCTTCCCCAAAGGGTCTCGCACAACAAGATTGCTAATTACTAGTACACTGTGAGCTGTCACAGTGTGGGCTGTCACAGTGCGGGCGGTCACATTGCGGCCTGTCACATTGCGGCCTGTCACATTGCGGCCTGTCACATTGCGGCCTGTCACATTGCGGCCTGTCACATTGCGGCCTGTCACATTGCGGCCTGTCTCACTGCGGGCCGTCTCACTGCGGGCCGTCTCACTGCGGGCCGTCACACTGCCGGTCACAGTGCGGACTGTCACAGTGCTGAATTCCTCATCATCCCGTCTGTTTCTGCCCGAACTGTAGGGAGCATTCATAATAATCTCTAACTCCCCGTTTTATTTTGTCAGCAATGGAACATGTCTGAACCTAATTGAACAATACAAGTATGTGGCTGCAGGACACTTCCAATATATCCCCCCTCCAGGTAAGGCAAAGCACTCAATCAAAATGCATGCAATATTGCTTCCTGAAGGTCAGCAGTTGTCATTTTATTTGTTTATTTGACTCCAATGCTCTCCTGGCCAACCTCCCATCTTCCACATGTAAACTTGTGACCATCCAAAACGCTGCTGCCCATATCTTAACACATACCAAGTCTCCTTCACCCATGAGAGATCAGCTGTGCTCGCTGACCGACATTGACAGTGCCTCAATTAAAAAATTCTCATCCCTATTTTCAAATCTCGAAATGGCCTCGTCTCTCCCTATCTCTTTAACCTCCTCTGTAATGTCTTTGCTTCATGGGTTTCTTGCTTAAGAATTCATAGCAACACATTGCTATTAAGAACTAGTTGGTTTATTAGCAAAGGTTTAACAATCACACTGCACAGTACCAGTTCATCCACCAGGTGGAGCAGGCTCGAGGGGCTGTAAGGCCTACTCCTGTTCCTAATTCTTATGTTCTTATGTTCTCACCACTGCATGCCTCATGGTGGATGACCTCGACCCAACTAGCTGGGGTTTTATTGAGTTTTGTGAACATCACGTGACTGGCTAAGCCACTCACAATGCACTAGTTCTACAAACCTGTGAGCATCCTCCACTCCTATAACCCTCCGAGATCTCTGCACTCCTCCAATTCTGGCCTCTTATGCATCCCGGGTTTTAATTGCTCCACCATTGGCAACTGTGCCATCAGCTGCCTGGGCCCTAAATGCTACAATTCCCTCCCCCGAAACCTCTCCGCCTCTCTCCCTCTTGTTCCTCCTTTGGAACGCTCCTTAAAACCTACCTCTTTCACCAAGCTTTTGGTCATCTACTCTGATCGCTCCTTCTGTGGCTTGGTGTCAATTTTATTTTACTGATAATGCTCCTGTTCAGCACCTTGGAATGTTTTGCTATGTTAAAGGTGTTATATAAATGGAAATTGTTGTTGTTGATTTGTTTTCTTGACTTTTTTTGAGAAATGGATCTTTCCCATGTCAATATGTAGATCTCCCAGGCCAGATACACTCCAGGTTCAACTAGGAGCAACCAACAATAGGTATCAGTACATCTCACAAAGTCCAGGAGACGCTGTCCTGCTATTTCCTGTTCGCCCTGTTTCAACTGTGTGACTGTGATTAGACGGGGCTGTTGTGAGCACAGTTACCTCATTGGTGGATAAATCATCAACAAGTCATCCAGATCCATTACTCTCAGCGACTGGAGAATGCTGCAAATCAATGGGAACAGGGATATCAACAAAAGAACATAAGAACAAGGAGCAGGAGTCGGCCATATGGCCCCTCGCGCCTGCTCTGCCATTTAATAAGATCATGACTGATCTGATCATGGACTCAGTTCCACTTCCCTGCCCACTCCCCATAACCCTTTACTCCCTTATCGCTCAAAAATCTGTCTATCTCCGCCTTAAATATATTCAATGACCTAGCCTCCACAACTCTTTGGGCAGAAAATTCCACAGATTTATAACCCTCAGAGAAGAAATTCGTCCTCATCTCAGTTTTAAATGGGCAACCCCTTATTCTGAGACTATGTCCCCTAGTTCTAGTTTCCCCTGAGTGGAAATATCCTCTCTGCATCCACCTTGTCCAGCCCCTTCATTACCTTATAAGTTTCAATAAGATTGCCTCTCATTCTTCTGAACTCCAATGAGTAGAGGCCCAACCGACTCAACCTATCTTCATAAGTCAATCCCCTTATCCCGGGAATCAACCGAGTGAACCTTCTCTGAGCAGCCTCCAATGCAAGTATATCCTTCTTTAACTATGGAGACCAAAACTGTACACAGTACCCCAGGTGTGGCCTCACCAATATCCTGTACAGTTGTAGCAGGACTTCTCTGCTTTTATACTCTATCCCCCTTGCAATAAAGGCCAACATTCTATTTTCCTTCCTGATTACTTGCTGTACCTGCATGCTCACTTTTTGTGTTTCTTGCACAAGGACCCCCAGGTCCCTCTGCACTGCAGCACTTTGCAATTTTTCTCCATTTAAATTATAATTTGCTTTTTTATTTTTTCTGCCAAAGTGAATACCTCACATTTTCCAACATTATACTCCATTTGCCAAATTTTTGCCCACTCACTTAGCCTGTCCATATCCCTTTGCAGGTTTTTTGTGTCCGCCTCACAATTTGCTTTCCTACCCATCTTTGTATCATCAGCAAACTTGGCTACATTACACTCGGTCCTTTCATCCAAGTCATCAATATATATTGTAATAGTTGTGGACCCAGCACTGATCCCTGCGGCATCCCATTAGTTACTGTTTGTCAACCGGATAATGACCCATTTATCCTGACTGTTTTCTGTTCGTTAGCCAATCCTCCATCCATGCTAAGATATTACCCCCAACCCTGATCAACTTTCTGATTGGCTCCAAGGTACATTTCTCACCAACCAGTGATGACAAAAAGCTTCAATACCCCTCCGTTACATACAGAGCAAAGCTCCCTCTACACTGTCCCATCAAACACTCCCAGGGCAGGTACAGCACGGGTTAGATACAGAGTAAAGCTCCCTCTACACTGTCCCATCAAACATCCCAGGGCAGGTACAGCACGGGTTAGATACAGAGTAAAGCTCCCTCTACACTGTCCCATCAAACACTGTCAGGGCAGGTACAGCATGGGGTTAGATACACAGTAAAGCTCCCTCTACACTGTCCCATCAAACACTCCAAGGGCAGGTACAGCACAGGTTAGATACAGAGTAAAGCTCACTCTACACTGTCCCATCAAACACTCTCAGGGCAGGTACAGGACGTTAGATACAGAGTAAAACTCCCTCTACACTGTCCCATCAAACACTCCCGGGGAAGGTACAGCATGGGTTAGATACAGAGTAAAGCTCCCTCTACACTGTCTCATCAAACACTCCCAGGGCAGGTACAGCATGGGGTTAGATACAGAGTAAAGCTCCTTCTGCACTGTCCCATCAAGCACTCCCTGGGAAAGTACAGGACGTTAGATACAGAGTAAAACTCCCTCTACACTGTCCCATCAAACACTCCCAGGGCAGTTACAGGGGGTTAGATACAGAGTAAAGCTCCCTCTACAGTGTCCCATCAAACACTCCCAGGGCAGGTACAGAGGGTTAGATCCAGAGTAAAGCTTCCTCTACACTGTCCCATCAAACACTCCCAGAGCAGGTACAGCACGGGGTTAGATACAGAGTTAAAGCTCCCTCTCCACTGTCTCATCAAGCATTCCCAGGGCAGGTACAGCATGGGGTTAGATACAGAGTAAACCTCCCTCTACACTGTCCCATCAAACACTCCCTGGGCAAGTACAGGACGTTAGATACAGAGTAAAACTCCCTCTACACTGTCCCATCAAACACTCCCAGGTCAGTTACAGGGGGTTAGATACAGAGGAAAGCTCCCTCTACAGTGTCCCATCAAACACTCCCAGGGCAGGTACAGCACGGGTTAGATACAGAGTAAAGCTCCCTCTACACTGTCCCATCAAACACTGTCAGGGCAGGTACAGCATGGGGTTAGATACACAGTAAAGCTCCCTCTACACTGTCCCATCAAACACTCCCAGGGCAGGTATAGCACTGTTAGATACAGAGTAAAGCTCCCTCTACACTGTCCCATCAAACTCTCCCAGGGCAGGTACAGCATGGGTTAGATATAGAGTAAAGCTCCCTCTACACTGTCCCATCAAACACTCCCAGGGAAGGTACAGCATGGGGTTAGATACAGAGTAAACCTCCCTCTACACTGTCCCATCAAACACTCCCAGGGAAGGTACAGCATGGGTTCGATACAGAGTAAAGCTCCCTCTACACTGTCCCATCAAACACTCCCAGGGCAGGTATAGCACTGTTAGATACAGAGTAAAGCTCCCTCTACACTGTCCCATCAAACACTCCCAGGGCAGGTACAGCATGGGTTAGATACAGAGTAAAGCTCCCTCTACACTGTCTCATCAAACACTCCCAGGGAAGGTACAGCATGGGTTCGATACAGAGTAAAGCTCCCTCTACACTGTCCCATCAAACACTCCCAGGGCAGGTACAGCACGGGTTAGATACAGAGTAAATCTCCCTCTACACTGTCCCATCAAACACTCCCAGGGCAGGTACAGCATGGGTTAGATACAGAGTAAAGCTCCCTCTACACTGTCCCATCAAACACTCCCAGGGAAGGTACAGCATGGGTTCGATACAGAGTAAAGCTCCCTCTACACTGTCCCATCAAACACTCCCAGGGCAGGTATAGCACTGTTAGATACAGAGTAAAGCTCCCTCTACACTGTCCCATCAAACACTCCCAGGGCAGGTACAGCATGGGTTAGATACAGAGTAAAGCTCCCTCTACACTGTCCCATCAAACACTCCCAGGGAAGGTACAGCATGGGGTTAGATACAGAGTAAAGCTCCCTCGACACTGTCCCATCAAACACTCCCAGGGCAGGTACAGCACGGTTAGATACAGAGTAAAGCTCCCTCTACACTGTCCCATCAAACATCCCAGGGCAGGTACAGCACGGGTTAGATACAGAGTAAATCTCCCTCTACACTGTCCCATCAAACACTCTCAGGGCAGGTACAGGACATTAGATACAGAGTAAAACTCCCTCTACACTGTCCCATCAAACACTCCCAGGGCAAGTACAGCATGGGTTAGATACAGAGTAAAGCTCCCTCTACACTGTCTCATCAAACACTCCCAGGGCAGGTACAGCATGGGGTTAGATACAGAGTAAAGCTCCTTCTGCACTGTCCCATCAAACACTCCCAGGGCAGGTACAGCACGGGTTAGATACAGAGTAAAGCTTCCTCTACACTGTCCCATCAAACACTCCCAGGGCAGGTACAGCACGGGTTAGATACAGAGTTAAAGCTCCCTCTCCACTGTCTCATCAAACATTCCCAGGGCAGGTACAGCATGGGGTTAGATACAGAGTAAACCTCCCTCTACACTGTCCCATCAAACACTCCCAGGGCAGGTGCAGCATGGGTTTAGATACAGAGTAAACCTCCCTCTACACTGTCCCATCAAACACTCCCAGGGAAGGTACAGCATGGGTTCGATACAGAGTAAAGCTCCCTCTACACTGTCCCATCAAACACTCCCAGGGCAGGTATAGCACTGTTAGATACAGAGTAAAGCTCCCTCTACACTGTCCCATCAAACACTCCCAGGGCAGGTACAGCACAGTTTAGATACAGAGTAAAGCTCCCTCTACACTGTCCCATCAAACACTCCCAGGGCAGGTACAGCACGGTTAGATACAGAGTAAAGTTCCCTCTACACTGTCCCATCAAACACTCCCAGGGATGGTACAGCATGGGTTCGATACAGAGTAAAGCTCCCTCTACACTGTCCCATGAAACACTCCCAGGGCAGGTACAGCACAGGTTAGATACAGAGTAAAGCTCCCTCTACACTGTCCCATCAAACACTCCCAGGGCAGGTACAGCACGGGTTAGATACAGAGTAAAGCTCCCTCTACACTGTCCCATCAAACACTCCCAAGGCAGGTACAGCACGGGTTAGATACAGAGTAAAGCTCCCTCTACACTGTCCCATCAAACACTCCCAAGGCAGGTACAGCACGGGTTAGATACAGAGTAAAGCTCCCTCTACACTGTCCCATCAAACATTCCTAGGACAGGTACAGGGGGTGGTGAGTTCATGGGCAGAGAGCAGAGGGTTCCAAAGCAGGAAAGGAAATTGATTAAACAGCCAATGAGTTTGTTTTGCAGGTTGCAATGTTGAAGTTGATATTGATGTCATTCGCAGCAACTACAACGAATACGCGATTTTAATCTTCAACAGCCGGGTAATGGGGAATATAACATCAGTGGTGCTGTATGGTAAGAAATTCTGCAGCACTTCTTTCACACACCACTTTCTAGGATTTATTTCTGTACCTATAACTGAATGCTCATCTCACAGGGAGGACACAGACGCTGAAAAAGGAAATCATTGAGCAGTACGAACAGTTTGTGTCGGAACAAGGGATCCCAGCAAGCACGGTCAAATTTGTGGCTGATCAAGGTACACACACAATGAGCCCCGAGTGTCCAACAATGGTGCACTTTCCAATGATTGGTCTTTTAAGTTGGAATCGTATTTAAGCAGACGGGACTTGTAGAAACAGAGGGAAGGGGTCACAGTCTGTAACGTGATAGCAATGCTCAACAGGATTACTCTTACAACCAAACAGCTTTTAGAAGGCAAGCTTGACATGACTGTGACCTGTTGGTGCCCTTGTCCCTTCTCCTGCAGAGTGAACCTTTTCAATCAGAGAAAGACTCAAAGGGTTTGGGGAGTGCTGGAGGGTAAGGGTTGCAGTGTAGGGTTTGGACAGGTTGAAGGTTATGGTAAAGGTGAGTTCACATGGCGATAGAACCGAAGGCTCTCATACATTGGGCTTCTGTTGAAGATATAGAGCATGTGGAATGAGAGCTAACATTTCTCTTCAAGCAGGATTTTGCAAATTGCTCACAAGAGCTAGCTGAAGATGTGGGGTCCGAATATCTGGGGCCATTGAGCCCAGTGTATGTATCAGGAGCATCCGCCTACCCTGACAACCTTTCTGGTCTGATTCCCTCTTTTATATCTTTCCATTGTCCATCAATAGGCACATGTAGCAGAGGGACTGGTATAGTGCCAGAGGCCCACAGCTTCAACAGGCCCCAACACCCCCAGACTCGGCAGTGCTTGGTTACAGAGCCCTTGTGAATGGGAGCAATCCCTGAAGGCTTCCCGCTTCCGCCTCAGAGGTTCCCTTCCTTACCCTAGACACAGACCCGGGCCTGACCCCAGACACAGACCCGGGCCTGACCCCAGACACAGACCCGGGCCTGACCCCAGACACAGACCCGGGCCTGACCCCAGACACAGACCCGGGCCTGACCCCAGACACAGACCCGGGCCTGACCCCAGACACAGACCCGGGCCTGACCCCAGACACAGACCCGGGCCTGACCCCAGACACAGACCCGGGCCTGACCCCAGACACAGACCCGGGCCTGACCCCAGACACAGACCCGGGCCTGACCCCAGACACAGACCAGGGCCTGACCCCAGACACAGACCCGGGCCTGACCCCAGACACAGACCCGGGCCTGACCCCAGACACAGACCAGGGCCTGACCCCAGACACAGACCAGGGCCTGACCCCAGACACAGACCAGGGCCTGACCCCAGACACAGACCAGGGCCTGACCCCAGACACAGACCAGGGCCTGACCCCAGACACAGACCAGGGCCTGATCCCAGACACAGACCTGACCCCAGACACAGGCCCCGGCCTGACCCAGACACAGATTCGGGCCTGACCCCAGACACAGACCTGACCCCAGACACAGGCCACAGCCTGACCCCAGACACAGATCCGGGCCTGACCCCAGACACAGGCCCCGGCCTGACCCCAGACACAGGCCCCGGCCTCAGACACGGACCCGGGCCTGACCCCAGTCACAGATCTGACCCCAGACACAGGCCCCGGCCTGACCCCAGACACAGGCCCCAGCCTGGAGTCTTTTGTGAGTCCCACCTCCTCCGACCAGGAACCCACTGAACCTCCTTTCAATTGACTACTTAACGAGCTTCTGGATCCCATTCTGGGTCAAAGGAAATGCCCAGGCTGGGCATTCCCAACCAAGGTCCATGCCTCCTCTAAACAGGGAGCTGTGTTTGGGGCAGACAAAGGTTATGTGTGAAACACGGCCCCACCAGGATACAATAATGCAGCCCAGGCCCTGGGTATCTGGGATATGGCCTAATTCACAAGAACTTTTACTGCATTCCCCCCTGATGTATCGTGGGAGACTGCTGGAGTCATCCCCAATACTGAATATTCTATATATTAACCATCCAAAGTCCTCGATTCGATTCCAACCTGCAACTCACTCCAGGGTATGTTATTCTTTATCATAGGCAGTCCCTCGAAATGAGGATAACTTGATTCCACGCCAAAAAGGGATGAGTTCACAGGTGTTTCAATGAAGGACCTAATATTCCTGATCCCGAACTACATGCTGAAGGGTGGAAGATGCCTGTGTGTGGATTTTTTTAATGTGTGCTGGTCGTTGTACACCAGCCACCACACGGACTTGACAGAGCTAGGTCTTGGCCAGTGGCAAGGGTTAACCAAGACAACTAGTGACCTGCTCTACTGCACGGACCTAGTGCACGCACATATCGCAGTGTGGGCTAGCCCGTGCTGCCCCTGGGCCCGAACTCACGCCTCTCCTGCGCCCCATCACATCCCTCCACAGTCTCTCGCCGCTCCTGCTGTACCTGCCCACGCTCCACTCATCGACCTGGACCTTGTTGACGTCACTTTTCGCTGCCATCGCCCTCTGCACCAGCTCGCGCTGTACCCTTAAGTAGTATGCTCCACGCTGCTCCCGAGCCGCCACACCTCTGCTCCTTTTATGGCCCCGACCGTTATTCTTTATATAACCCACCCAAATCCCTAAATTAGATTTCTGCCTGTAACCAACTCCCGATTATCTATTATTTTATACATAAAGCCCCGGAACTCCTTGATTAGATTCCAGTCAACTGCCGCAACTGCAGCATGTGGGAGTTTCTGGAGAGAATCTCAATCGCAGATGGCCAGTAAGTGTCTGCATCTCGAGGAACTTCAGCTCAGAGATGTCGAACCGGAGCAACAGGGAGGGGGAGAGTAATCTGGACTCTTTGATCTAGGAGGCAGTCACACCCCTTAGGTTAGGTAGTGGTACAGGTCTGGTTAACGGTCAGGGACAGGAGGGTGTGAATGCAAGTCAGTCAGATAAGGGGACCCCAGATGCAGTGCTGGAGGAGCCTCGGCATTTGCCCTTATCCAATAGGTTCAAGATTTTTGCTGCTTGAGTGAATGAGGGCAAAGTCTGCAGGGTGGATGAGCAAACTGACCACAGCACTATGGTACAGGAGGGCATTCAAGTGTGGGGAGTGAAAGGGAATATGGTAGTGGTAGGGGACAGTATAGTCAGGGGGGGAGATACTGTTCTCTGCAGCCGTGACCGGGAGTTTCGACGGTTGTGTTGCCTGCCGGTGCCAGGGTTAAAGACATCTCCTCGCTGCTGGAGAAGAACTTGGAGTGGGAAGGGGAGGATCCAGTTGTCGTGGTCAATGTAGGAATCAACGTCATAGGTAGAACTAGGAATGAGGTTCTACTGAGCGAGTTTAATGGGCTAGGATCCAAATTAAAATGCAGAACATCAAAAAGTAATCATCTCTGGATTATTACCTGAGCCACGTGCAAATTGGCATAAAGACAAGCAGAGAGTTAAATGCTTGGCTCAAAGAGTAGTGTGGGAGAAACGGGGTTTCGATTCTTGGGGCACTAGTACCAGTACTGGGGAAAGAGGGAGCTGTTCCACTGGGACGGGCGGCACTTCAACCAAGCTGGAGCCAATATCCTGGCCAATCGAATAACTGGGGCTGTAGATGGGGCTTTAAACTAAAAGAGGGGAGGGATCAGGTGAGGGGAAATTTAGAAATCTAAAGAGAAAACACATGACAATGGAGCAGTGCAGCGATTTGGGTAAAGATAAACAGATTATGATAGGAAGGGACAGAGAGTTTCATGTTAAAAGTGCATCAGCGAATAAGGTGAAAGCAGTTAAAAAGTTAAAATTAAAGATTCTTTATCCGAATGCACGAAGCGTTCATAACAAGGTAGTGGCACAAATGGAGATAAATGGGTTTGATCTAACAGCCATTACAGAGTCGTGATTGTAAGGTGACCAAGGTTGGGAACGAAATGTTCCAGGGTACTTGACATTTCAAAAAGACAGGCAGAATGGTAAAGGAGTGGTGGAGGAGGTAACCCTGATAATAAAGGATGAATAAGGGTGAGAAAGGATCTTGGCTCGGGAGATCAGGAAGTAGAATCAGTATGGGTGGAGATAAGGAATAACAAGGGGCAGAAAACACTGGTGGGAGTAATATATAGGCCCCCTAACAGTAGCTATACCATTTGACAGAATCAAAAAGTAATAGGAGCTTTTAACAAAGGTAATGCAATAATTATGGGAGACTTTAATCTTCATATAGACTGGGCAAATCAAATTGGTAACCAAGCAGGGAACCGGTTATTTTAGGTCTTGTATTGTGTAATGAGACAGGGTTAATTAATAATCTCAGAGTAATAGATTCTCTGGGGAAGACTGAGCATATCATAAAATTTCACATTGAGTTTGAGGGTGACATACTTAAATCCAAAACTAGAGTCTTAAACTTAAATAATGCCAATGACACAGGTATGAGGAGCGAGTTGGCTAAGGCAGATTGTGAAATTAGATTAAAACATATGATGGTAGATAAGCAGTGCCAAACATTTAAAGAAATATTCCAAAATTCTCAACGAATATACATTCCATTGAGAAATAAAAACGCCACTGGACAAGTTAACTAAAGAAGTTAAGGATAGATTAAAAGAAGAGGCTTATAATGTTGCAAAGAATAATAGTAAACCTGAGGAATGGGAGTGCTTTAGAAACCAGCAAAAGATGACCAAAAAGTTGATAAAAAGGGAGAAATAGAATATGACAGTAAACTAGCAAGAGATATTAAAACAAACTTTCTACAAGTATGTAACAAGGAAAAGAGTAGCAAAAGTAAGAATTGGTCCCATCGAGGCTGAGACAGGAGAAATTATAATGGAAATAGGAAATGAGAGACTTGAAACAAAAAATTTGTATCTGTCTTCACAGTAGAAGACACAAAAAGCATACCAGAAATAGTGGGGAACCAAGGGGCTAATGGTATCAGTAGAGAAAAAATACTTGAGAAACTAATGGGACTAAAGGCTGACAAATCCGCTGGACCTGATGGCTTATATCCTAGCGTTCTAAAAGAGGTGGCTATAGAGATAGTGGATGCATTGGTTGTGATCTTCCAAAATTCTGTAGCTTCTAGAACGGTTTCAGCAGATTGGAAGGTAGCAAATGTAACCCTGCTATTCAAGAAAGGAAGGAGAGAGAAAACAGGGAACTACAGGCCAGTTAGCCTAATATCAGAAGTTGGGAAAATGCTGTAATTCATTATTAAGGAAGTGTTAAAAGGGCATTTAGAAAATCATAATACGATAAGGCAGAGTCAACATGGTCTTATGAAAGAGAAATTGTGTGTAACAAATTTATTAGAATTTTTTGAGGATGTAGCTTGCAATGTAGATCAAGGGAACCAGTGGATGTAGTATATTTAGATTTCCAAAAGGCTTTCAAAAAGGTGCTACATAAAAGATATGGGCTCATGAGGTTGAGGGTAATATATTAGCATGGATGGAGGATTGGCTAGCGGACAGAAAACAGGTTGTTTTCCAGTTAGCAGGCTGTAACAAGTGGGGTGCCGCAGGGATCAGTGCTGGGGCTGCAGCTATTTACAATCTATATTAATGACTTAGATGAAGAGTCCGAGTGCAATGTATCCAAGTTGGCTGACGATACAAAGCTAGGTGGGAAAGTACACTGTGAGGACACAGAGGCTGTAAAGGTATATAGACAGGTAGAGTGAGTGGGCAATAAATTCACAGATGGAATATAATGTGAGGAACTGCGAGGTTATTCACTTTGGTGGGAAGAATAGAAAAACAGAATATTTTTTCAAAGGTGAGAAACGATTAAATGTTGGTGCTCAGAGAGATTTAGGTGTCCTCGTGCAGCAAACAGAGAGTTAGCATGTCGATACAGCAAGCTATTAGGAAGGCAAATGGCATGTTGGCATTTATTGCAAGGGAATTTATGTCGGATTACATTGGATATACGACACAGAAACGGGTCATTCGGCCCAACCAGTCCATGCCGACATTTATGCTCTGCTCGAGCCTCCTCCCATCTTTCCTCATTTAAATCTATCCGCATAACCCTCTATTCCCTTCTCCCTCATGTACTTGTCCAGCCTCCCCTTAAATGCATCGATACTATTCTCTTCAACCACTCCCTGTCAGAGCGAGTACCACATTCTCACATCTCTTTTGGTAAAGAAGTTTCTTCTGAATTCCCTATTGGATTTCTTGGTGACTATCTTGTATTGATGGCCTCTAGTTATGCTCTTCCCCACAAGTGAAAACATCCTCTCTGTATCCACTCTATCAAAACCTTTCATAATATTAAAGACCTCTATTCGGTAACCCCTCAAGAGAATAGAGACCCAACCTGTTCATCCTTTCCTGATATGTATACCCTTGCATTTCTGGTGTCATCCATGCAAATCTTTTCTGCACCCTCTCCAATGCCTCTATAACCTTTTTATAATATGGCAATCAGAACTGTACGCAGTACTCTAAGTGTGGTCAAACCAAGGTTCGATACAGGTTTAGCATAACTTCCCTACTTTTCAATTCTATACCTCCAGAAATAAATCCTAGTACTTAGTTTGCTATTTTAACAGCCTTGCTAACCTGTATCCCAACTTTTAATGACTTGTGTATTTATACTCCGAGATCCCTTTGTTCCTCTACCCCACCAAGACTCACACCCTTCAAGTAATAAGTGACCTCCTTATTTTTCCTACCAAAGTGTAATACCTCACATTTATCTGTGTTGAACTTCATTTGCCAATTATATTCCCATTCTGCAAGTTTATTAATGTCCTCCTGTAATTTGTTGCGGTCCTGCTCAATATTGATAATTTGGTGTCATCCACAAATTTAGAAATTGTGTTTTTGATTCCAAAGTGTAAATGGTTAATATAAATTGTGAATAACAGTGGAACACCACTGCCCACCTTCTGCCACTGTGAATAGCTACCCTGTACCCCTACTCTTTGCTTTCTGTCTTGAAGCCAGCTAGCGATCCATTTTGCTACTTGTCCCCTGACTCTGTATTCTCTGATCTTGTTCATCAGTCTATTGTGGGGTACCTTATCGAAGGCTTTCTGAAAATCTAGATCAATTACATCTCCTGTATTACCCTTGTCTAATCTCTTTGTTACCTCTTCAAAAAATTCAATGAGGTTGGTCAAGCAAGACTTTCCCTTTTGAAATCCATGCCGACTATTCATTACTGTATTTTTGGTTTCTAGATTTTCTATTTTCTCCTTTAATAGGGATTCCATTATTTTTCCTACCACTGATATTAAGTTGACTGGCCTGTAATTCCCTGAACATGTTCTATCCCCCTTCTTAAATACAGGTTGAACTTCCCTTATCCGGGACGCCCTCGTCCGGCACCATTCCCGGCTGCTCCGACATGAACAAACTGAAGTCCTTCCTCGCTGCCGACTCTCGCAATTGCTGGCCCGACTCCGCGATTTCCCCCCCCCCCCACGATCTCTCTGCCGCACTCCCAGCCCCAAGACAGCCAGCCCCAATATCCCCTTGTTCAGTACCTGTATCATCCAATTTAACGTGACCTCTCCTCGTCCAGCAAGATTCCTTATCCGGCACAGGCCAAGCCCCGAGGGTGCCAGATCAGAGAGGGTCAACCTGTATGGGTATTACGTTAGTTATCCATCAGTCCCCTGGCACTACAAATTTTTGTAATGAATTATTAAATGTGTGTAGTAATGCCTCTGCTATCTCTTCCCTAGATTATTTTAAAATGAGTTTAAAATGCAATCCATCCGGACTAGGGGTTTTGTCCCCTTTGACTTTGATTCGTTTATTTAATATATCCCCTCTTTTTACTTTAAATGTACTTATCTCATTACTAATCTCATCATCCGTCATCATGTCCACCTGTTCTATCTCCCTGGTAAATACTGAAGCAAAATAATGATTTAATATTTCTGCCATCTCTCTATTGTTACCTGTAGTATTATCCTGTCTATCCCTTGATAGCCCTATTCCCATCTTAACCTTCCTTTTTTTATTGATGTGCCTGTAAAATATTTTACTATTTTGTTTTATGTTCCTTGATAATTTAATTTCATAGTTCCTCTTTGCCATCCTAATTTGTTTTTTTGACTTCTCTCCTAATCTTTTCATATTCTCCCTTATCATGCACATATCCCATCATCATCATCATCATAGGCAGTCCCTCAGAATCGAGGAAGACTTACTTCCACTCCTGAAGTGAGTTCTTTGGTGGATGAACAGTCCAATACGAGAGCCACAGACTCTGTCACAGGTGGGACAGATAGTTGTTGAAGGAAAGGGTGGGTGGGACTGGTTTGCCGCACACTCTTTCTGCTGTCTGCTCTTGATTTCTGCATGCTCTTGGCGTTGAGACTCAAGGTGCTCAGTGCCATCTCGGATGCACTTCCTCCACTTAGGGCGGTCTTAGGCCAGGGACTCCCAGGTGTCAGTGGGGATGTCGCACTTTATCAGGGAGGCTATGAGGGTGTCCTTGTAGCGTTTCCGCTGCCCATGTTTGACTCGTTTGCCGTGAGGGAGCTCCAAGTCGAGCACTTGCTTTGGGAGTCTCGTGCTTGGCATGCAGACTATGTGGCCTGCCCAGCAGAGCTGATCGAGTGTGGTCAGTGCTTCAATGCTGGGGGTGTTAGCCTGAATGAGGACACTAATGTTGGTGCGCCTGTCCTCCCAGTGGATTGGTAAGATCTTGTGGAGACATCGTTGGTGATATTTCTCCAGCACCTTGAGGTGTCTACTGTACATGGTCCATGTCCCTGAGCTATACAGGAGGGCAGGTATTAATTACTACAGCCCTGTAGACCATGAGCTTGGTGGCAGCTTTGAGGGCTTGGTCTTCGAACACTCTTTTCCTCAGGCGGCTGAAGGCTGCACTGAAGGCGGTGTTGGATCTCGTCGTCGATTCCTGCTCTTGTTGATAGGAGGCTCCCGAGATATGGGAAGTGGTCCACGGTGTCCAGGGCCGCACCATGGATCTTGATGACTCGGGGGGAAGAGCAGTGAGGACAGGCTGAAGGAGGACCTTTGTCTTACGGATGTTTAGCGTAAGGCCCATGTTTTCGTACGCCTCAGTAAATACGTCGACAGTGAGCTCTCCTTCCCTGCTGTTTATGTACTTAATGTATGCCTCTTTCCTTACCCTTTATTCATCCATGGAGTCTCATTAGTGTTTAGTTAGTTCTTTTTAGTGGAATATATTGCTCCTGCACTCTGTTGAACACCATTTTAAATGTTTCCCATTGCTGTTCTACATCGGTTTTTTGCCAATATTGTTGCCCATTTTATTTTCCCCAAGTTCTATTCTCAGCCCTGAAAATCTGTTTTTCTCCAATCTATTACCCTGGTTTTCGTCATACTTATGTCCTTCCCAATTATCATCTTAAAGCGTTTTCTATTACGGTCACCATTGCCTAGATGTTCCCCTACTTTTACTTCTCTTATCTGCTCTGGTTCATTCCCTATTACTCGATCCCAAATGAATCCTCCCTTGATGGGCTTTTTACATATTGGGCCAGAAAGGAGTGGTGTACACACTGTATGAACTCCATTCCCTTATCCCCTTTACCCACCTCTTCTGTCCAATTAATATCAGGGTAGTTGAAATCCCCCATGATTATTATTCTATGTTTTTACTCATTTCCCCAATTTGTCTGCATATTTTTCTTCCACCTCCCTTCCACGATTGATTCTTTCTTATCTTTTATCTCTATCCACATGGATTCTATTTTTGTCTTGCTGATAGCTGTGTCACTTTTCTCTACTGCCATTATGTTATCCTAATAAGTACAGCTACTCCAACTCCCCTTTTTCCCTCTCTATCTTCTGTTATATGTTATACCCTGCAATGTTTAATTACATGTCCTGATTTTTCTGTAACCATGTCTCAGTAATCCCTATGTCTGGTTCCTCGCAACACATGATTACTTCCAGCGCCCCTGTTTTATTACGGACACTGTGTGCATTGCTGTACAGACAGTTTAACTCATTTTTAATAGGATTTCCTCTCACTTTATGTTTAACTATCTTTTTAGACTGTTCTATAACTCTATTTATTCCCTTGCCATCAATGTCCTTCCTTACTTTATTCTTTCCTCGGCTCTCTTTTCCTGTTTTGTTTATATTTAGGCTGGTTACGTTTCTTGTAGATCCCTCCCCCATCTAACGAATTTAAAACCTTTGCCACCTCTCTATTTACCCTTTCTGCTAGGATACGGGTCCCATCCCGGTTCAGGTAGAGCCTGTCAGAGAATCAGAGAGATTTACTGCACGAAAGAAGGCCATTTCAACCCATCATGTCAGTGGCGGCCAATAAAGAGCTATCCAACCTAATCCCACTTTCTAGCTCTTGGACGGTAGCCCTGTAGGTTACAGCACTTCAAGTGCACATCCAAGTACTTTTTAAATGTGGTGAGGGTTTCTGCCTCTACCACCCTTTCAGGCAGTGAGTTCCAGACCCCCACCATGCTCTGGATGAAGAAATTTCCCCTCAAATCCCCTCTAAACCTTCGACTAATTACTTTAAATCTATGTCCCCTGGTTGTTGACCCCTCTGCCAAGAGAAATAGGGCCGTCCTATCCACTCCATCTAGGCCCCTCATAATTTTATACATCTCAAGTGTCCCATCGGTACAGCTCCTTCCTGTCCCAGAACTGGTGCCAGTGTCCCATGAAAAGGAACCCTCTCTCCCACACCAACCCTTTCGCAGAATTGGTCTGCTTCTTTGCCAATTTGCACGTGGCTCGGGCAATAATCCAGAGATTATTACCCTCGAGGTTCTGCTTTTTAATTTAGAGCCTTACTCCTGATACTGTTACAGCAGGACCTCCTCCCTGTTCTTACCTATGTCGTTTGTTCCAACATGAACCACAACAACTGGATTTACCCCCCTCCCGTTCCAAGTTCCTCTCCAGCCTCAGTGAGCACTGGGGGTAGGCAACACAACCTTCGGGATTCTCATTCTTCGCTGCATAGGATGCTATCGATCACCTTAACTACAGTGTCCCCTATCACTGCCACATTTCCATTCTGCTCTTCGACCCTCCCTTGGACAGCTTTCTGAGCCACAGTGCCTTGGTTTGCATTGTGGCTGTTCTCCCTGCAGTCTTTCTCCTTGCCCTCACAGGTAGCGAGTACACTGTAACTGTTGGACAGGACCAGCGGGACCTCCTGCTCAGCCTATCCTAAATCCCCGCTACCTGGCTCCCTTTCTTGAACCTGTGCTTTCCTCTGGGGTGTGACTGTATTCTGGATAAAACTGTCCAGAAATTCCTCCCCCTCCCTTATGTGTCGGAGTGTCTCCAACTCACACTGCAGCTCAATGACTCTGAGCCGGAGAGATTGATGTGTTTGCTCCACAAACTCCCACATACTGCAGTCCACATACACAACCTACCGGGTCTCGCTGTGCACATAGTCTCCCACAAATAACAGCCCACACACACAACCAGTGTCACTGTCCACAAACTCCCACATACTGCAGTCCCGACACACACAACCAGCCCAGTGTCACTGTCCACAAACTCCCACATACTGCAGTCCCGACACAACCTGCCCAGTCTCACTGTCCACAATCTCCCACATACTGCAGTCCACACACACAACCTGCCCAGTCTCACTGTCCACAGTCTCTCACATATAACAGCCCACACACACAACCTGCCCGGTCTCACTGTCCACAAACTCCCACATACTGCAGTCCATACACACAAATTGCCCAGTCTCACTGTCCGCAAACTCCCACATACTGCAGTCCACACATACAACCTGTCCGGTCTCATTGTCCACAAACTCCCACATACTGCAGTCCATACACACAACCTGCCCGGTCTCACTGTCCACAAACTCCCACATACTGCAGCCCACACACACAACCTGCCCGGTCTCTTGTCCACAAACTCCCACATACTGCAGTCCCGACACACACAAACTCCCACGTACTGCAGTCCACACACGCAACCAGCCCAGTCTCACTGTCCACAATACCCCACATACTGCAGTCCCGACACACACAAACTCCCACATACTGCAGTCCACACACACAACCTGCCCAGTCTCACTGTCCACAAACTCCCACATACTGCAGTCCATACACACAACCTGCCCAGTCTCACTGTCCACAGTCTCCCACAAATAACAGCCCACACACACAACCAGCCCAGTCTCACTGTCCACAAACTCCCACATGCTGCAATCCCAACACAACCTGCCCAGTCTCACTGTCCACAAACTCCCACATACTGCAGTCCCAACACAACCTGCCCAATCTCACTGTCCACAAACTCCCACATACTGCAGCCCACACGCACAACTTGCCCGGTCTTACTGTCCACAAACTGCCACATACTGCAGTCCCGACACACAACCTGTCCGGTCTCACTGTCCACAAACTCCCACATACGGCGGCCCGACCTCGCCCTCTTTCCTCAGCGGCCCGACCTCGCCCCCTTACCTCGGCTGCCCGACCTCGCCTCCTTACCTTGGCGGCTCGACCTCACCCCGGCCCGGCCTCACCCCCATACCTCGGTGGCCCGACCTCGCCCCCTTACCTCGCCCCGGTCAGACCTCGCCCCCTTACCTCAGCTGCCCAACCTCGCCCCGGCCCGACCTCGCCCCCTTACCTCGCCCCGGCCCGACCTCGCCCCCTTACCTCGGCGGCCCGGCCTCGCCCCCTTACCTCGGCTGCCCAACCTCGCCCCCTTACCTCAGCGGCCCGGCCTCGCCCCCTTACCTCGGAGGCCCGACCTCGCCCCAGCCTGACCTCGCCCCCTTAGCTCGGTTGCCCGACCCCACCTACCTCGACCCAGGCAAAGACGTTCCAAAATCCAGAAATACCCGGAATCCAGAACGGCCTCAGTCCCAAGGTTTCCGGATTTCGGATGCTCAACCTCTAGTTGCAATTACGGAGACATGGTTGCAGGGTGACCAGGGTTGGGAACTGACTATCCAAGGATATTCAATATTTAGGAAGGACAGGCAAAAAGGAAGAGGGATTGGTGTGGTGTTGTTAGTAAAGGATGAAATCAGAACAACAGTGAGAAAGGATATTGGCTCAGAAAATCAAGATGTAGAATCAGTCTGGGTGGAGCTAAGGAGCACCAAGGGGCAGAAAACATTGGTGGGAGTTGTCTATTGACCTCCAAACAGTAGTGGTAGTGTAGGGGATGGCATCAAACAGGAAATTGTAGATGCATGTAACAAGGGTACTACAGTAAACGTAGGTGACTTTAATCTACATATAGACTGGCCAAATCAAATTAGTAATAATACTGTGGCAGATGAATTCCTGGAGTGTGTTTTTTTTAGACCAGTATGTTGAGCAGCCTACTAGGGAACAGGCTATCCTAGATTGGGTATTGTGTAATGAGAAGGGGTTAATTAACAGTCTTGTTGTGCTTTAGGGAAGAGTGACCATAACATGATTGAATTCTTTATTAAGATGGAAAGTGAAGTAGTCCAATCAGAAACTAGGGTCCTAAATCTAAACAAAGGAAACTACGAAGGTATATGGAATTAATTGGCTATGATAGATTGGGAAGGCATTAAAAGGCATGACGGTGGATAGGCAATGGCTAACATTTAAGGAACGAATGCATGAATTGCAACAGTTATACATTCCTTTCTGGTGCAAAAACACAACAGGAAAAGTGGCCCAACCATGGCTAACAAAATAAATTAAGGACAGTATTAGATCCAAAGAGGTTTCATACAAAGTTGCCAGAAAAAGTAGCAAGCCTGAGGATTGGGAGCAGTTTAGCATTCAGCAAAAAAGGACCAAGAGATTGATTAAAAGGGGAAAAATAGAGTATGAGAGAAAACTTGCAAGGAATATAAAAACCGACTGCAAAAGTTTCTACAAATATGTAAAAAGAAAAGGATTAGCAAAGACAAATGTAGGTCCTTTGCAGACAGAAACGGGAGAATTTGTAATGGGGAACAAGAAAATGGCAGAACAATTAAATAAATACTTTGGTTCTGTCTTCACGGAAGAGGACACAAATAACGTCCCAGAAATGCGAGGGAACCAAGGGTCTAGTGCGCAAGAGGAATTAAAGAAAATGATTAATAGTAAGAAAATAGTGCTGGAGAAACTAATGGGACTGAAGGCAGATAAATCCCCAGGGCCTGATGATCTGCATCCCAGAGTACTAAATGAGGTAGCCATGGAAATAGTAGATGCATTGGTTGTCATCTTCCAAAATTCTATAGATTATGGATCAGCTCCTGCAGATTGGAGGGTGGTAAATGTAGCCCCACTATTTAAAAAAGGTAGGAGAGAGAAAACGGGAACTACAGACCGGTTAGCCTGACATCGGTAGTAGGGAAAATGCTGGAGTCTATTATAAAGGATGTGATAACAGCACACTTAGATAATCTCAATGGGATTAAACAAAGACAACATGGATTTATGAAAGGGAAATCATATTGACAAACCTAATGGAGTTTTTTAAGGATGTAACTGATGGAATAGATAAGGGAGAACCAGTGGATGTAGTGTATTTGGATTTTCAGAAAGCCTTTGATAAAGTCCCACATAAGAGGTTAGTGTGCAAAACTAACAATATACTGGCATGGATTGAAAATTGATTAACTGACAGGAAACAGAGAGTAGGAATAAACGGGTCTTTTTCGGGGTGGCGGGCAGTGACTAGTGGGATACCACAGTGATCAGTGCTTGGGCCCCAGCTATTCACAATATATATAAATGATTTGGATGAGGGAACCAATTGTAATATTTCCAACTTTGCTGACGACACAAAACTAGGTGGGATTGTGAGTTGTGAGGAGGATGCAAAGATGCTGCAAGGCGATTTAGGTAGGTTGAGTGAGTGGGCAAACACATGGCAGATGCAGTATAACGTGGATAAATGTGAAGTTATCCACTTTGGTAGGAAAAACATACAGACGAAGTATTATTTAAATGGTGATGGCTTGGGAAGTGTCGATGTACAGAGGGACCTGGGTGTCATTGAAAGCAAACATGCAGGTGCAGCAAGCAGTTAGGAAGGTAAATGGTATGTTGGCCTTCATTGCAAGAGGATTTGAGTACAGGAACAAGGATGTCTTACTAGTTATACAGGGCCTTGGTGAGACCACACCTGGAGTATAAAGGATATACTTGCCATAGAGGGAGTGCAGCGAAGGTTCACCAGATTGATTCTTGGGATGGCAGGACTGTCGTATGAGGAGAGATTGGGTTGACTAGACCTGTATTCACTAGAGTTTAGAAGAATGAGAAGGGATCTCATTGAAACGTATAAAATTCTGACGGGGTTGGACAGACTGGATGCGGGGAGGATGTTTCCTCTGGCTGGGAAGTCTAGAACAAGGGGTCACAGTCTCAGGATACCGGGTAGGAAATTTAGGACTGAGATGAAGAGAAATTTCTTCACTCAGAGGGTGGTGAACCTGTGGAATTCTCTACCACAGAAGGCTGTGGAGGACAAGTCACTGAATATATTTAAGATGGAGATAGATCGATTTCTAGACACAAAAGGCATCAAGGGATATGGGGAGAAAGTGGGAATATGGTGTTGAGATAGAGGATCAGCCATGATCATATTGAATGGCGGTACAGGCTCGAAGGGCAAAATGGCCTACTCCTGCTCCTATTTTCTAAGTTGGAAGGCGAAAGGTGATGGTACAGGAATAAGTAAAGAAACAAAAATTGGATCTAGAGGTCTAAATGGGAATATCGGAATTATCAGCAACAACTGCCATCGGAAAAATGGTTACGATCGGAAATTGTTCAACTCAGTGTTGTGTGCGGGACGAGATGCTGCTCCTTGAGGTTCACGGGAACAGTGTAAGAGGCTGAGGTCAGAGTGGGAGCGGTCCGGGGAATTAAAATCACAGGCGATCGGAAGCCCTTGTACATCTTATTCTAGAAAAAACCCCAAAGCCCCTCAATTAGATTCTTGCCGGTATCTCACTCCAAGGCATCTGTTATTCGATATATTAACTACCCGAATCCCTTGATTAGATTCTACCCTATATATCACCCACAGCTATCTGTTATTCTATCTTTTCCACCCAAATCCATTAATTGGATTCCAGCCTTTAACTAACTCCAGGTTATCTGTCAATTTATACATAAATCCCCAGAATCCCTTGATTGGATTCCAGCCTGTATCTCACTCCCGGGTATCTGTTATTCTATATATGTTCTAGATTACAACTGTGACTATACTTCAAAAGTACTTAGTTGCCTATAAAGCGCTTTGGGATGTAGAGTGGTGGTGAAAGGCACTATATAAACACAAGTCTTTCTTTCTTCCTTATTAATTACCCGAATCCCTCAGATTCCAGCCTGCAATTCACTCCGAGGTATCCGTTCTTCTATATATAAAACACCTGAAGCCCTTAACTGAGTTCCAGTCTTTAACAAGCTCCCGAATATCTGTTATTTTATATATAAATCCCTGGAACACCTTGATTGGATTTGAGCCTATAACTCACTCCCGGATATTTATTAGTTCACATACAAACCATCCAAATCCCTCGATCAGATTCCAGCCAGTATTTCACTACTGAGAATCAGTTATTCTTTATATAAACTACCTGAACCCATGGATTAGATTCCAGCCTGTAACTCACTCCCAGGCACCTTTTATTCTATATATAAACCACCCAAACCCTTTGATTATATTCCAGTGTGTAATTTACTCTTGGGAATCTGTTATTCTATATATGAACTACCCGAACCTCTCAACTTGATTCCAGCCTATATCTCACTCGTTATTCTATATATAAACCGCCTGAACCCCTCCATTAGATTCCAACCTGTAATTCACAGCCGGGTATGTTATTCTTTATATAAACCCACTGAACCTCTTGATTAGATACCAGCCTGTAACTATCTCCTAGGTATCTGTTATTCGATATGGAAACCACCCAAACCCCTCGATTACATTTCAGTCTATAACTCACTCCTGGGAATCTGTTATTCTATATATAAGATACCCTAAGCCCTTGATTAGATTCCAGCCAGCCTGTAACTCGTTCATGGGTATCTGTTATTCTATATATATCGACAACAAAAACACCTTGATTAGATTGAAGCCTGTTGCATACTGTTATTACATAAAGGACAAACATGGGCAGATTGATGAATTAAATAGAACTTCTGCTGAGAGTGGGATTTACTCACTCACTCAGACTGTAGAATGCAGCACCAGACACTGGGCTACCTCACCTACACTACACCCTGCTCATTGTGCAGCTAGTCCACACTATGGGACCAAGTTTCCACATGATTTGCGCCTGATTTTTAGGAGCAACTGGTGGAGAACGGACTATCTTAGAAATCGCAATTCTCCACATTTTTTTTTTCTGCAGTTCTAGTCAGGTAGAACAGTTCTACTTTGGAACAGAATTTTTTCTTCAAAAGGGGGCGTGTCCGGCCACTGACGCCTGATTTCAAAGTTTCCAGTGAAAACGTACTCCAAACTAACTTAGAATGGAGCAAGTGAAGATTTTTGTAGAACTGAAAAAACCTGTTCTACACATTAAAAAATCAGGCGCAGGTTACAAATTAGGCGTCCAGAACGAGGTGTGGGGGGAGGGGGGGGGGGAAGGGAGGTCATTAAATTCTACAATAAATCCTTATTTATACTTCTACAAATATTATACAAATAAATCCAACCTGAATAAACATTTATAAGCCAAGAAAAGATTAAATAAACCATCTTCCTACCTGTGTGAAAGTGCTTCAGCCAGGGAGAATGCTGCAGGCGTTCGTTCCCGCGGGGGGGGGGGGGGGGGTGGAGGAGGAAGACGTTCCTGACGGCGGGCGGGCCCGAACGCAGCGGGGGGGGAGGGGGGGGGGGAGGGGGAAGGAAGACGTTCCCGATGGCGGGCGGGAAGGAGACAGTGAGAATGCTGCCGGAAGCCTCAGTGCTGATGTTCAAAAATTAAACAGCTACAAAGAACTACAAAAATGGCCGAGTGCCAATGTTTCCTTCACACTGCGCGTGCGTGAACGCTCCAACGCGCACGCGCAGCGTTGCCGGCAGGAAAAAAACTAATTTAAATAGTACCCACCCCCTCCCACTTACAAAATCGGCGCGAGTGTAGGCTCCGCCCCCCCTGGGCGCCGCGCCAAACAGACATGGAGCTGCAGGGCTCTCCAGAATCGCAAGTCTTTTTTCCGGCGCCGTTTCAGGCGCGAAAAACGGGCGCCCAGCTCGGAGGGGCACCCGTTTTTTATCGTGTGGAAACTTGGGCCCAACATATTGATAATCAATTTCAAATTAAAACTGAAAGAGAGAGAAAAGAGAAATAAAAGGAGAGTCAGAGTGAGAGAGATAGGAGGAAGAGAGACAGGGGAAAGAGAAAGCATTTGAAACCAGTTGATCTGCTTGTTACGTGATGTGGGATCATTGAGGTCAGATTGTTGCACTGTCGTCATTGAGGCCGTTTATCATCCCACACACTCCCATCGCCCTTGGATTCCAGGGACCATTATGAAGTGTTGATGTTGCATTAAGTTTCTAAACATGTTCCTAACAATGTGTCCATTCTAACAGGTGAATGTGTGACATGGCACCCTAGCCCTGACATCGAGGTGAGTCATCCCTTCATTCATTTCCCAAATATTAGACTGAGGATGGCAGAATGCGTAATGAGCTCGGCGTCCCGGGGATCGGGGGGTATAGTGTCCCGGGGATCGGGGGGGTGTAGTGTCCCGGGGATCGGGGGGTGTAGTGTCCCGGGGATCGGGGGGTGCAGTGTCCCGGGGATCGGGGGGTGTAGTGTCCCGGGGATCGGGGGGTGTAGTGTCCCGGGGATCGGGGGGTGTAGTGTCCCGGGGATCGGGGGGTGTAGTGTCCCGGGGATCGGGGGGTGTAGTGTCCCGGGGATCGGGGGGTGTAGTGTCCCGGGGATCGGGGGGTGTAGTGTCCCGGGGATCGGGGGGTGTAGTGTCCCGGGGATCGGGGGGTGTAGTGTCCCGGGGATCGGGGGGTGTAGTGTCCCGGGGATCGGGGGGTGTAGTGTCCCGGGGATCGGGGGGTGTAGTGTCCCGGGGATCGGGGGGTGTAGTGTCCCGGGGATCGGGGGGTGCAGTGTCCTGGGGATCGGGGGGTGTAGTGTCCCGGGGATCGGGGGGTGTAGTGTCCTGGGGATCGGGGGGTGTAGTGTCCCGGGGATCGGGGGGTGCAGTGTCCCGGGGATCGGGGGGTGTAGTGTCCCGGGGATCGGGGGGTGTAGTGTCCCGGGGATCGGGGGGTGCAGTGTCCTGGGGATCGGGGGGGTGTAGTGTCCCGGGGATCGGGGGGTGTAGTGTCCTGGGGATCGGGGGGTGTAGTGTCCCGGGGATCGGGGGGTGCAGTGTCCCGGGGATCGGGGGGTGTAGTGTCCCGGGGATCGGGGGGGTGTAGTGTCCCGGGGATCGGGGGGTGTAGTGTCCCGGGGATCGGGGGTGTAGTGTCCCGGGGATCGGGGGTGTAGTGTCCCGGGGATCGGGGGTGTAGTGTCCCGGGGATCGGGGGTGTAGTGTCCCGGGGATCGGGGGTGTAGTGTCCCGGGGATCGGGGGGTGTAGTGTCCCGGGGATCGGGGGGTGTAGTGTCCCGGGGATCGGGGGGTGTATGTCCCGGGGATCGGGGGGTGTATGTCCCGGGGATCGGGGGGTGTATGTCCCGGGGATCGGGGGGTGTAGTGTCCTGGGGATCGGGGGGTGTATGTCCCGGGGATCGGGGGGTGTAGTGTCCCGGGGATCGGGGGGTGTAGTGTCCCGGGGATCGGGGGGTGTAGTGTCCCGGGGATCGGGGGGTGTAGTGTCCCGGGGATCGGGGGGTGTAGTGTCCTGGGGATCGGGGGGTGTAGTGTCCTGGGGATCGGGGTGTGCAGTGTCCCGGGGATCGGGGGGTGTAGTGTCCCGGGGATCGGGGGGTGTAGTGTCCCGGGGATCGGGGGGTGTAGTGTCCCGGGGATCGGGGGGTGTAGTGTCCCGGGGATCGGGGGTGTAGTGTCCTGGGGATCGGGGGGTGCAGTGTCCCGGGGATCGGGGGGTGTAGTGTCCCGGGGATCGGGGGGTGTAGTGTCCCGGGGATCGGGGGGTGTAGTGTCCCGGGGATCGGGGGGTGTAGTGTCCCGGGGATCGGGGGGTGTAGTGTCCCGGGGATCGGGGGGTGTAGTGTCCCGGGGATCAGGGGGTGTAGTGTCCCGGGGATCAGGGGGTGTAGTGTCCCGGGGATCGGGGGGTGCAGTGTCCCGGGGATCGGGGGTGTAGTGTCCCGGGGATCGGGGGGTGTAGTGTCCCGGGGATCGGGGGGTGCAGTGTCCCGGGTATCGGGGGGTGTAGTGTCCCGGGGATCGGGGGGGTGTAGTGTCCCGGGGATCGGGGGGTGTAGTGTCCCGGGGATCGGGGGGTGTAGTGTCCCGGGGATCGGGGGGTGCAGTGTCCCGGGGATCGGGGGGTGTAGTGTCCCGGGGATCGGGGGGTGTAGTGTCCCGGGGATCGGGGGGTGCAGTGTCCTGGGGATCGGGGGGGTGTAGTGTCCCGGGGATCGGGGGGTGTAGTGTCCTGGGGATCGGGGGGTGTAGTGTCCCGGGGATCGGGGGGTGCAGTGTCCCGGGGATCGGGGGGTGTAGTGTCCCGGGGATCGGGGGGGTGTAGTGTCCCGGGGATCGGGGGGTGTAGTGTCCCGGGGATCGGGGGTGTAGTGTCCCGGGGATCGGGGGTGTAGTGTCCCGGGGATCGGGGGTGTAGTGTCCCGGGGATCGGGGGTGTAGTGTCCCGGGGATCGGGGGTGTAGTGTCCCGGGGATCGGGGGGTGTAGTGTCCCGGGGATCGGGGGGTGTAGTGTCCCGGGGATCGGGGGGTGTATGTCCCGGGGATCGGGGGGTGTATGTCCCGGGGATCGGGGGGTGTATGTCCCGGGGATCGGGGGGTGTAGTGTCCTGGGGATCGGGGGGTGTATGTCCCGGGGATCGGGGGGTGTAGTGTCCCGGGGATCGGGGGGTGTAGTGTCCCGGGGATCGGGGGGTGTAGTGTCCCGGGGATCGGGGGGTGTAGTGTCCCGGGGATCGGGGGGTGTAGTGTCCTGGGGATCGGGGGGTGTAGTGTCCTGGGGATCGGGGTGTGCAGTGTCCCGGGGATCGGGGGGTGTAGTGTCCCGGGGATCGGGGGGTGTAGTGTCCCGGGGATCGGGGGGTGTAGTGTCCCGGGGATCGGGGGGTGTAGTGTCCCGGGGATCGGGGGTGTAGTGTCCTGGGGATCGGGGGGTGCAGTGTCCCGGGGATCGGGGGGTGTAGTGTCCCGGGGATCGGGGGGTGTAGTGTCCCGGGGATCGGGGGGTGTAGTGTCCCGGGGATCGGGGGGTGTAGTGTCCCGGGGATCGGGGGGTGTAGTGTCCCGGGGATCGGGGGGTGTAGTGTCCCGGGGATCAGGGGGTGTAGTGTCCCGGGGATCGGGGGGTGCAGTGTCCCGGGGATCGGGGGGTGCAGTGTCCCGGGGATCGGGGGGTGTAGTGTCCCGGGGATCGGGGGGTGCAGTGTCCCGGGTATCGGGGGGTGTAGTGTCCCGGGGATCGGGGGGTGCAGTGTCCCGGGGATCGGGGGGTGTAGTGTCCCGGGGATCGGGGGGTGCAGTGTCCCGGGGATCGGGGGTGTAGTGTCCCGGGGATCGGGGGGTGTAGTGTCCCGGGGATCGGGGGGTGCAGTGTCCCGGGTATCGGGGGGTGTAGTGTCCCGGGGATCGGGGGGTGCAGTGTCCCGGGGATCGGGGGGTGTAGTGTCCCGGGGATCGGGGGGTGCAGTGTCCCGGGGATCGGGGGGTGCAGTGTCCCGGGGATCGGGGGGTGCAGTGTCCCGGGGATCGGGGGGTGCAGTGTCCCGGGGATCGGGGGGTGCAGTGTCCCGGGGATCGGGGGGTGCAGTGTCCCGGGGATCGGGGGGTGCAGTGTCCCGGGGATCGGGGGGTGTAGTGTCCCGGGGATCGGGGGGTGTAGTGTCCTGGGGATCGGGGGGTGCAGTGTCCCGGGGATCGGGGGGTGTAGTGTCCCGGGGATCGGGGGGTGTAGTGTCCCGGGGATCGGGGGGTGTAGTGTCCCGGGGATCGGGGGGTGTAGTGTCCCGGGGATCGGGGGGTGTATGTCCCGGGGATCGGGGGGTGTAGTGTCCCGGGGATCGGGGGGTGTAGTGTCCCGGGGATCGGGGGGTGTAGTGTCCCGGGGATCGGGGGGTGCAGTGTCCCGGGGATCGGGGGGTGTAGTGTCCCGGGGATCGGGGGGTGTAGTGTCCTGGGGATCGGGGGGTGCAGTGTCCCGGGGATCGGGGGGTGTAGTGTCCCGGGGATCGGGGGGTGTATGTCCCGGGGATCGGGGGGTGTAGTGTCCCGGGGATCGGGGGGTGTAGTGTCCCGGGGATCGGGGGGTGCAGTGTCCGTGGATCGGGGGGTATAGTGTCCCGGGGATCGGGGGGTGTAGTGTCCCGGGGATCGGGGGGTGTAGTGTCCCGGGGATCGGGGGGTGTATGTCCCGGGGATCGGGGGGTGTAGTGTCCCGGGGATCGGGGGGTGTAGTGTCCCGGGGATCGGGGGGTGTAGTGTCCCGGGGATCGGGGGGTGTAGTGTCCCGGGGATCGGGGGTGTAGTGTCCTGGGGATCGGGGGGTGTAGTGTCCCGGGGATCGGGGGGTGTAGTGTCCCGGGGATCGGGGGGTGTAGTGTCCCGGGGATCGGGGGGTGTAGTGTCCCGGGGATCGGGGGGTGTAGTGTCCCGGGGATCGGGGGGTGTAGTGTCCCGGGGATCGGGGGGTGTAGTGTCCCGGGGATCGGGGGTGTAGTGTCCTGGGGATCGGGGGGTGTAGTGTCCCGGGGATCGGGGGGTGTAGTGTCCCGGGGATCGGGGGGTGTAGTGTCCCGGGGATCGGGGCTACAAATACTGTTTCAGTCACACCCATAACTGAACAGATCACATAGTTGGTTTGTCTCTGAATTTGTTTGTTTCGGACGTTCCCTCAACCCAAGATTCTGAAATAAATTTTGGCAACGATTGTACGAGGTTTGTCGGGGCTCTGATTTTATTGCAGCTGTTCGTAACTCCTGAGAGAATATTTTATAACTGGGTTAAGGATGTTTAAAGAAGAAAAATAATGCTTCATTTTTGTCACACCATGTTTATGGTCATTATGTGATTATTGATATGTTTTCTCCACCCCTCTCAGGCTTATGCACAGATTATGAACGCGGTTGGCTTATAGTGAAGGTGGGTACAGCACTGCACTATTATGGCACTGGTTACAGCACTGGGTACAACACTGCACTAGTTATAGCACTGGGTACAGCACTGCACTAGTTATAGCACTGGGTACAGCACTGCACTAGTTATGGCACTAGTTACAGGACTGCACTAGTTATGGCACTGGTTACAGAACAGGGTACATAAGAACATAAGAGCAAGGAGCAGGAGTCGGCCATTTGGCCCCTCGAGTCTACTCCGCCATTTAATATCATGGCTGATCTAATCATGGACTCAGCTCCACTTCCCTGTCCGCTCCCCATAAGCCTTTATTCCCTGATCGCTCAAAAATCTGTCTATCTCCGTCTTAAATATATTCAAAGACCCAGCCTCCACAGCTCTCTGGGGCACAGAATTCCACAGATTTACAACCCTCTGAGAATAAATTCCTCATCTCAGTTTTAAATGGGCGGCCCTTATTCTGACACTATGCCCCCTAGTTTTAGTTTCCCCAATGAGTTGAAATATCCTCTCTGCATCCACCTTGTTGAGCCCCCTCATTATCTTATAAGTTTCAATAAGATCACCTCTCATTCTTCTGATCTCCAATGAGTACAGGCCCAACCGACTCAACCTTTCCTCATAAGTCAACCCCCTCATCTCCAGAATCAACCTAGTGAACCTTCACTGAACAGCCTCCAAAGCAAGTATATCCTTACTTAAATACGGAGACCAAAACTGTATGCAGTACTCCAGGCCTCATCAATACCCTTTCCAGTTGTAGCAGGACTTCTCTGCTTTTATAGAAACATAGAAATTTACAGCGCAGAAGGAGGCCATTTCGGCCCATCATGTCCGCGCCGGCCGACAAAGAGCCGCACGGCCCTTGGTCAGCAGCCCTAAAGGTTACATATAAACCCATGAATAATGACGGAAAGGCAAAGAGCACCCAGCCCAACCAGTCCACCTCACACAACTGCGACACCCCTTGCACCGAAACATTCTACACTCCACCCCAAACAGAGCCATGTGATCTCCTGGGAGAGGCAAAAACCAGATAAAAACCCAGGCCAATTTAGGGAGAAAAAAATCTGGAAAAATTCCTCTCCGACCCATCCAGGTGATCGAAACTAGTCCAGAAGATCACCCTGGCCGTATTCGATTCCCTGCAATACTTACCATTATATCTGCTCCGTCCAACAAAAGGTCATCCAGTCTAATCCCAATTACCAGCTCTAGGTCCGTAACCCTGCAGGTTACTGCACTTCAAGTGCCCATCTAACCATCTCTTAAAAGTGGTGAGGGTTTCTGCATCCACCACTCTTCCAGGCAGCGAGTTCCAGATCTCCACAACCCTCTGCATAAAGAAGCCCCCCCCTCAAATCCCCTCTAAGCATTCCACCAACAATCTTAAAACTATGCCCCTTCGTAACAGACCCCTCCACCAATGGAAATAGACCCTTACTATCCACTATGTCCAGGCTCCTTAATATTTTGTACACCTCAATGAGGTCTCCTCTCAACCTCCTCGGGTCCAATGAGAACAAACTCACTATACAATCTGTCCTCATAACTAAGATTCTCCATTCCAGGCAGCATCCTAGTAAATCTCCTCTGCACCCTCTCGAGTGCAATCACATCCTTCCTATAATACGGTGACCAGACCGGCACTCAGTACTCCAGCTGTGGCCTGACCAAAGTATGATACAATTGAAGCATAACCTCCCTGTTCTTATATTCTATGCCTCGGCCAATAAAGGCAAGCATTCCGTAAGCTTTCTTAACCACATTATGCACCTGACCTGCTACTTTCAGGGATCTGTGGACAAGCACTCCAAGGTCCCTTTGTTCATCTACACTATTAAATGGCCTACTGCTTAATGTGTATACCCTTTCCTTATTAGCCCTCCTAAAGTGCATCACCTCACACTTCTCTGAATTAAATTCCATTTGCCATTGCTCTGCCCACCTGACCAGTAGATTGATATCCTCCTGCAGCCCATGACTTTCTTCTTCATTATCAACCACACAGCCAATTTTAGTGTCGTCTGCAAACTTCTTAATCATACTCCCTATATTCAAATCTAGATCATTGATATATACCACAAAAAGCAAGGGACCCAGTACTGAGCCCTGCGGAACCCCACTGGAAACATCCTTCCAGTCACAAAAACATCCATCAATCATTACCCTTTGCTTCCTACCTCCAAGCTAATTTTGGATCCAACTTGCCACTTTGCCCTGTATCCCATGGGCTTTAACCTTCATGACCAGTCTACCATGCGGGACCTTATCAAAAGCCTTGCTAAAGTCCATATATACTACATCATACGCACTACCCTCATCGACCCTCTTAGTTACCTCCTCAAAAAATTCAATCAGGTTAGTCAAATACGATCTTCCTTTAACAAATCCGTGCTAACTGTCACTAATTAATCCTTGCCTTTCCAAATGCACATTTATCCTGTCTTTCAGGACCTTTTCCAATAATTTTCCCACCACTGAGGTTAGGCTGACAGGCCTGTAATTACTCGGCCTATCCCTTTCTCCCTTCTTAAACAAGGGTACCACATTAGCAGTCCTCCAGTCCTCCGGCACCATGCCCAAATCCAAAGAGCACTGGAAAATGATGGTCAAGACCTCTGCTATTTCCTCTTTTATTTCGCTCAACAGCCTGGGATGTATTTCATCCGGGCCTGGGGACTTATCTACTTTCAAAGCTGCTAAGCTCCTTAATACTTCCTCTCTCATTATATTTTTTCATCCAGAATATCACACTCCTCCTTGATAGCAGTACAGGTTGAGCGTCTGAAATCCGGAAACCTCGGGACTGAGGCCGTTCCAGATTCCGGGTATTTTCGGATTTTGGAACGTCTTTGCCTGGGCCGAGGTAGGTGGGGTCTGGCAGCCGAGGTAAGGGGTAAGAGAAGGGGGGGGAGCCGGGGGGAGGGCGGGAGCCGGGGGGAGGGCGGGAGAGCAGGAGCCGGAGCCGGTGGGAGGGCGGGAGCCGGGGGGAAGGGCGGGAGCCGGGGGGAAGGGCGGGAGCCGGGGGGGAGGGCGGGAGCCGGGGGGGAGGGCGGGAGAGCAGGAGCCGGAGCCGGTGGGAGGGCGGGAGCCGGGGGGGGAGGGCGGGAGAGCAGGAGCCGGAGCCGGTGGGAGGGCGGGAGCCGGGGGGGAGGGTGGGAGCCGCGGGGGAGGGTGGGAGCCGCGGGGGAGGGCGGGAGCCGGAGCCGGGGGGAGGGCGGGAGAGCAGGAGCCGGAGCCGGGGGGAGGGCGGGAGCCGGGGGGAGGGCGGGAGAGCAGGAGCCGGAGCCGGTGGGAGGGCGGGAGCCGGGGGGGAGGGCGGGAGCCGGGGGGAGGGCGGGAGAGCAGGAGCCGGAGCCGGGGGGAGGGCGGGAGCCGGGGGGGGAGGGCGGGAGAGCAGGAGCCGGAGCCGGTGGGAGGGCGGGAGCCGGGGGGAGGGCGGGAGAGCAGGAGCCGGAGCCGGGGGGAGGGCGGGAGACGGGGGGGAGGGCGGGAGCCGGGGGGAGGGGCGGGAGCCGGGGGGGAGGGCGGGAGCCGAGGGGAAGGGCGGGAGCCGGGGCCGGGGGGAGGGCGGGAGAGCAGGAGCCGGAGCCGGGGGGAGGGCGGGAGCCGGGGGAAGGGCGCGAGCCGGAGCCGGGGGGAGGGCGGGAGAGCAGGAGCCGGAGCCGGGGGGAGGGCGGGAGCCGGGGGGGAGGGCGGGAGCCGGAGCCGGGCGGGAGAGCCGGAGCCGGGGGGGAGAGCCGGAGCCGGGGGGGAGGGCGGGAGCCGGGGGGAGGGCGGGAGCCGGGGGGGGAGGGCGGGAGCCGGGGGGGGAGGGCGGGAGCCGGGGGGGGAGGGCGGGAGCCGGGGGGAGGGGCGGGAGCCGGAGCCGGGGCCGAGGCGAAGTCGGGGTGGACGAAGTAGTGGCGAAGTTGGGCCGCCGAGGACCGGGGCGAGGTCGGGCCAGAGGTCGGGCCAGGGAGAGGTCGGGCCGCCGCGGAGGTCGGGCCGCCGAGGCGGGGGGGAGTCTGGATTTCGGAACATCTTCCGGTTTCCAGGTGACCCCGCCACGGTTCGGCCCAGTCCCCAGATTCCGGAACGTTCCGAATTTTGGAACTCTGGATTTCGGACGCTCAACCTGTATATTTGCATTACCCCTTTCCTTTGTGAAAACAGATGCAAAGTATTCAAAGTATTCGTTAAGAACACCACCAACATCTTCTGCCTCCACACAAAGATTACCCTCATGGTCTCTAATAGGCCCTACCCTTTCCTTAGTTACCCTCTTAATATATTTATAGAACATCTTAGGGTTTTCCTTAATTTCTCGTGCTCTCTCTTAGCATTCCTAATATCCTTTTTAATTTTGCCTCTTAACTTTTTATATTCCTTTAAAGATTCTAAAGTATTTAGCCGTTGGTATAATCCTCCCCTGTGAGTCCCTAGACATCCAGGGGGCTCTCGAATTATTTTTCCCAGCCTTTTTCTTCAAGGGCTCATGAGCCTTCCGGATCTCCTCCTTGAATGCCTCCCACTGTTCCGACACTGATTTACCCACAAGTTTCTGTTTCCAGTCCACCATGACCAAATCACTCCTTAACTTAGCAAAATTAGCTTTTCCCCAATTCGGAACTTTTATTCTAGGCATATTCTTGTCCTTATCCATAACCAACTTGAATCTTACTGAATTATGGTCACTGCCAAAATACAGCACTGCCCCGGTTACTGTGTACTGCCCCGGGTACTGCTCCCTGCACCGGGTACTGCCCCGGGTACTGCCCCCTGCACCGGGTACTGCTCCCTGCCCAGGGTACTGCCCCCTGCACTGCCCCCTGCACTGGGTACTGTCACCCGGGTTCTGCCCGGGTACTGGAACCTGGGTACTGCCTGCCAGCACCAGTTACTGCACCAATTGCTGCCCCGGGTACTGCCCCGGATACTATACCGGGTACTGCACCAGGTACTGCCCCCTGCACCAGTTACTGCACCAATTGCTGCCCCGGGTACTGCCCCAGGTACTGCACCCTGCACCAGGTACTGCCCCGGGTACTGCACCCTGCACCGGGTACTGCCCCGGGTACTAGACCGGGTACTGCCCCGGGTACTGCACCCTGCTCTAGGTACTACCCCGGGCACTTTGAATCTGTGTCCAAGCTGAACCCTTTGTAGAACTCAGCAACCAAAGCCATGCTGGTGGCTGAGGTGAGTCAGTCAGCCCACAGGTAGAAATCTGAGGGTCCTTACCCTTGATGAAGGGGTGGAGGGTGTACATATGGTTAATGGGACTGAGCACCCCTGAGAATGAAGGGGAAGGGCAGGGCAGGGCAGACAGAAAGTGCTCTGAGCTTCGTGTATGGTTGGCCCATGACACCAGCCTGTAAGGAGTCGGGAGGTGATGAATCTTTCACTCTTTTCCAGGAGAAGATGCATTTCTGGCTGATCCAAAGAAAGTGCAGCCAGAAACAAAGGAAGAAGAGGTTAAGAACAATCCTGAAAATAATCAGTGAAGTGACGATTTAAAGCGACCCCTCACACATCTGATCCTAAACGCCGCTGGAAGAGGGGAGTATACACATACTCATGTGACCAATCTTTCAAACAAATTCATCAATAAAAACAACATAATCAATTAAATAATTTGCCTCAAGTCTCCAGAATGCTGATTCCGAAATGTGCACTGTTCTACTCAACACAAAGAATTACGGGCCCTCTTCATGTATATTGTTTGGTTCTATAATTATTTTATTATAATTTGGCCCAGAGATGAGGTAGTTTGTGGAGGGGGGGGGTGTAGTTTGTGGAGGGGGGGTAGTTTGGAGAGGGGGCGTGTAGTTTGGAGAGGGGGCGTGTAGTTTGGAGAGGGGGCGTGTAGTTTGGAGAGGGGGCGTGTAGTTTGGAGAGGGGGCGTGTAGTTTGGAGAGGGGGCGTGTAGTTTGGAGAGGGGGCGTGTAGTTTGGAGAGGGGGCGTGTAGTTTGGAGAGGGGGCGTGTAGTTTGGAGAGGGGGCGTGTAGTTTGGAGAGGGGGCGTGTAGTTTGGAGAGGGGGCGTGTAGTTTGGAGAGGGGGCGTGTAGTTTGGAGAGGGGGCGTGTAGTTTGGAGAGGGGGCGTGTAGTTTGGAGAGGGGGCGTGTAGTTTGGAGAGGGGGCGTGTAGTTTGGAGAGGGGGCGTGTAGTTTGGAGAGGGGGCGTGTAGTTTGGAGAGGGGGCGTGTAGTTTGGAGAGGGGGCGTGTAGTTTGGAGAGGGGGCGTGTAGTTTGGAGAGGGGGCGTGTAGTTTGGAGAGGGGGCGTGTAGTTTGGAGAGGGGGCGTGTAGTTTGGAGAGGGGGCGTGTAGTTTGGAGAGGGGGCGTGTAGTTTGGAGAGGGGGCGTGTAGTTTGGAGAGGGGGCGTGTAGTTTGGAGAGGGGGCGTGTAGTTTGGAGAGGGGGCGTGTAGTTTGGAGAGGGGGCGTGTAGTTTGGAGAGGGGGCGTGTAGTTTGGAGAGGGGGCGTGTAGTTTGGAGAGGGGGCGTGTAGTTTGGAGAGGGGGCGTGTAGTTTGGAGAGGGGGCGTGTAGTTTGGAGAGGGGGCGTGTAGTTTGGAGAGGGGGCGTGTAGTTTGGAGAGGGGGCGTGTAGTTTGGAGAGGGGGCGTGTAGTTTGGAGAGGGGGCGTGTAGTTTGGAGAGGGGGCGTGTAGTTTGGAGAGGGGGCGTGTAGTTTGGAGAGGGGGGTGGGGTGTAGATTGGAGAGGGGGGTGGGGTGTAGATTGGAGAGGGGGGTGGGGTGTAGATTGGAGAGGGGGGTGGGGTGTAGATTGGAGAGGGGGGTGGGGTGTAGATTGGAGAGGGGGGTGGGGTGTAGATTGGAGAGGGGGGTGGGGTGTAGATTGGAGAGGGGGGTGGGGTGTAGATTGGAGAGGGGGGTGGGGTGTAGATTGGAGAGGGGGGTGGGGTGTAGATTGGAGAGGGGGTTGGGGTGTAGATTGGAGAGGGGGTTGGGGTGTAGATTGGAGAGGGGGGTGGGGTGTAGATTGGAGAGGGGGGTGGGGTGTAGATTGGAGAGGGGGGTGGGGTGTAGATTGGAGAGGGGTGGAGGTGTAGTTTGGAGAGGGGTTGAGTAGTTTGGAGGGGGGCGGGTGTAGTTTGGAGAGGGCGGGGGTGTAGTTTGTAGAGGGGGTGTGTAGTTTGTAGAGGGGGTGTGTAGTTTGTGGAGGGGGTGTGTAGTTTGTGGAGGGGGCTGTGTAGTTTGTGGAGGGGGCTGTGTAGTTTGTGGAGGGGTGTGTGTAGTTTGTGGAGGGGTGTGTGTAGTTTGTGGAGGGGGGTGTGTAGTTTGTGGAGGGGGGTGTGTAGTTTGTGGAGGGGGGTGTGTAGTTTGTGGAGGGGGGTGTGTAGTTTGTGGAGGGGGGTGTGTAGTTTGTGGAGGGGGGTGTGTAGTTTGTGGAGGGGGGTGTGTAGTTTGTGGAGGGGGGTGTGTAGTTTGTGGAGGGGGGTGTGTAGTTTGTGGAGGGGGGTGTGTAGTTTGTGGAGGGGGGTGTGTAGTTTGTGGAGGGGGGTGTGTAGTTTGTGGAGGGGGGTGTGTAGTTTGTGGAGGGGGGTGTGTAGTTTGTGGAGGGGGGTGTGTAGTTTGTGGAGGGGGGTGTGTAGTTTGTGGAGGGGGGTGTGTAGTTTGTGGAGGGGGGTGTGTAGTTTGTGGAGGGGGGTGTGTAGTTTGTGGAGGGGGGTGTGTAGTTTGTGGAGGGGGGTGTGTAGTTTGTGGAGGGGGGTGTGTAGTTTGTGGAGGGGGGTGTGTAGTTTGTGGAGGGGGGTGTGTAGTTTGTGGAGGGAGGTGTGTAGTTTGTGGAGGGGGGTGTGTAGTTTGTGGAGGGGGGTGTGTAGTTTGTGGAGGAGGGTGTGTAGTTTGTGGAGGGGGGTGTGTAGTTTGTGGAGGGGGGTGTGTAGTTTGTGGAGGGGGGTGTGTAGTTTGTGGAGGGGGATGTGTAGTTTGTGGAGGGGGATGTGTAGTTTGTGGAGGGGGATGTGTAGTTTGTGGAGGGGGATGTGTAGTTTGTGGAGGGGGGTGTGTAGTTTGTGGAGGGGGGTGTGTAGTTTGTGGAGGGGGGTGTGTAGTTTGTGGAGGGGGGTGTGTAGTTTGTGGAGGGGGATGTGTAGTTTGTGAAGGGGGGTGTGTAGTTTGTGGAGGGGGGTGTGTAGTTTGGAGAGGGGGATGTGTAGTTTGGAGAGGGGGTTGTAGTTTGTGGAGGGGTGTGTGTAGTTTGGAGAGGGGGGGTGTAGTTTGTGGAGGGGTGTGTGTAGTTTGTAGAGGGGGATGTGTAGTTTGGAGAGGGGGTTGTAGTTTGTGGAGGGGTGTGTGTAGTTTGGAGAGGGGGGGTGTAGTTTGTGGAGGGGTGTGTGTAGTTTGTAGAGGGGGTGGTAATTCACAGGTTTGGTGTAATGCTACCGTTGTATAAAACTCTATCTGGAGTTCAGTTGTTCCGTCTGAGCATCACACCTCAGGGAGGCCATATTGGCCTTGGAGGAGATGCAGCGCAGATTCACCAGAATGTTACAAGGTCTTGAGGATCATCGCAACAGGAGGAGACCATTCAATCCCTCAAGTGGATAACCAAGGGGCTATAGTGGGGGGAGGAACTTAACACAATCACAATCACTAAGGAGGTGGTACTCAGTAAGATAATGGGACTAAAGGCAGGTAAATCCCCTGGACCTGATAGCTTGCATCCTGGGGTGTTAAGAGAAGTAGCGGCAGGGATTGTGGATGCATTGGTTGTAATTTACCAAAATTTCCTGGATTCTGGGGAGGTCCCAGCAGATTGCAAAACTGCAAATGTAACGTCCCTATTTAAAAAAGGAGGCAGACAAGAAGCAGGAAACTATAGACCAGTTAGCCTAACATCTGTAGTTGGGAAAATGTTGGAGTCCATTATTAAAGAAGCAGTAGCAGGACATTTGGAAAAGCAAAATTCGGTCAGACAGAGTCAGCATGGATTTATGAAGGGGAAGTCATGTTTGACAAATTTGCTGGAGTTCTTCGAGGATGTAATGAACAGGGTGGATAAAGGGGAACCAGTGGATGTGGTGTATCTGGACTTCCAGAAGGCATTTGACAAGGTTACTGCACAAGATAAAAGTTCACGGGGTTGGAGGTAATATATTAGCATGGATAGAGGATTGGCTAACGAACAGAGAACAGAGAGTCAGGATAAATTATTCATTCTCTGGTTGGCAATCAGTAACTAGTGGGGTGCCACAGGGATAAGTGCTGGGACCCCAACTATTTACAATCTATATTAACGACTTGGAAAAAGGGAAAAGTGTAACGTAGCCAAGTTTGCTGACAATACAAAAGATGGGAAGAAAAGCAATGAGTGAGGAGGACACAAAAAATCTGCAAAAGGACATACTCAGGCTGAGCAAAAATTTGGCAGATGGAGTAATGGGGCCAAGTTTCGGCCGGAGTTGTTCCTGTTTTTTTGGAGCAACTGGTTTAGAATGGAGTATCTTCGAAATTGCAATTGTCGGCATTTAGTTTGCTCCAGTTCTAGTCAGTTAGAACAGTTTCAGTTTGGAACAGATTTTTTTTTCAAAAGGAGGGGGGGGTGGGGAGAGGAGAGGGCGGGAGAGAGGAGAGGGCGGGAGGGAGGAGGAGAGGGAGGGAGGGGGAGAGGAGAGGGAGGGAGGGGGAGAGGAGAGGGAGGGAGGGGGAGAGGAGAGGGAGGGAGGGGGAGAGGAGAGGGAGGGAGGGGGAGAGGAGAGGGAGGGAGGGGGAGAGGAGAGGGAGGGAGGGGGAGAGGAGAGGGAGGGAGGGGGAGAGGAGAGGGAGGGAGGGGGAGAGGAGAGGGAGGGAGGGGGAGAGGAGAGGGAGGGAGGGGGAGAGGAGAGGGCGGGAGAGAGGAGAGGGCGGGAGGGAGGAGGAGAGGGAGGGAGGGGGAGAGGAGAGGGAGGGAGGGGGAGAGGAGAGGGAGGGAGGGGGAGAGGAGAGGGAGGGAGGGGGAGAGGAGAGGGAGGGAGGGGGAGAGGAGAGGGAGGGAGGGGATAGAGGGAGGGGGAGGGGAGGGAGGGGGGAGGAGAGGGGGGGAGGAGAGGGAGGGAGGAAGAGGGAGAGGGGGGGAGGAGAGGGAGGAGGCGAGGAGAGGGAGGAGGCTGAACGGGCCCGGCTGACGTGAAGAAGCCGGGAACAAGACTTCGGGCGGAGCCGGACCCCAGCAAGATGCTGGGTGGGCAGGCCCCGCCGAAGGAGTTAAAGGTAGGTGGCCGGGGGAAGCTGGAGCGGGAGTGGGGGGGGTCGTCGGAGCTGGGGGTCGTCAGAGCAGGAGCTGGGAGCGGGGGGGGGGGGTCGTCGCAGCGGGCGGGGGGTCGTTGGAGAGGGCGGTGGGTCGTCGTAGCAGGAGTCGACAGAGCGGCAGTGGGGGGGGGGGGGGTGGTCAGCGGAACGGGAGCAGGGGGGTCATTGGAGCGGGAGGGTGGAGGGGTCGTCGGGCGGGAGTGGGAGTGGGGGGGGGGGGGGGGGTGGGTCCGGGGGAGAGCGGAGCGGGAGCTGGGGGGTGGGTCGGAATGGGCGGAATGGGAGCTGGGCAGCGGGGGAGAGCAGAGCGGGAGGGGGTCCGGGGGGAGCAGAGCGGGAGCTGGGGGGTTGAGAGAGCCAGCTGGAGCCAGAGCAGGAGCTGGGCGTGGGAGGTGCAGCCTGATCCTTGCAGCCCCAGTGAGGCCATTTGGCCAGGACTTGGGGCTGTGTGCTTCGGGCCCTTCCCACACAGTTTCAGGTGCCTGGAGCTACTGCACATGCGCGCCCACTGTAGCGTGCCTGTGCAGAGATCCCGGCACTGATTTCAGCGCAGGGACCTGGCTCCGCCCCCCACAGCTCGTGCTGCGCTAAGCTGCAAAGGACCTGCAAGGAGCCGGAGAATCTGCAGCTATTTTTTTAGGCGCACTTTCGGGCACGAAAAACGGGCATCCAGGTCGGGGCTGCGCCGTTCTAGGCGCGGCCCGAAACTTGGGCCCATAATGTTGGAAAGTGTGAGGTCATGCACTTTGGCAGAAAAAAATCAAAGATCAAGTTATTTTTCAAATGGAGAAAGATTGCAAAGTGCCGCAGTACAGCGGGACCTGAGGGTACTTGTGCATGAAACACAAAAGGATAGTATGCAGGTACAGCAAGTGATCAGGAAGGCCAATGGTATCTTGGCCTTTATTGCAAAGGAGATGGAGTATAAAAGCAGGGAAGTCTCACCACAGCTATACAGGCTATTGGTGAGGCCACACCTGGAATACTGCGTGCAGTTTTGGTTTCCATTATTTACGAAAGGATATACTTGCTTTGGAGGCAGTTCAGAGAAGGTTCGCTAGGTTGATTCCGGGGATGAGGGGGTTGACTTATGAGGAAAGGTTAAGTGGGTTGGGCCTCTATCATTGGAATTCAGGTGATCTTATCGAAACGTATAAGATTATGAGGGAGCTTGACAAGGTGGATGCAGCGAGGATGTTACAAATGGTAGGGGAGACTAGAACTAGAGGGCATAATCTTAGAATAAGGGGAAGCCCATTTAAAACTGAAATGAGGAGAAATTTCTTCTCTCAGAGGGTTGTAAATCTGTGGAATTCACTGCCACAGAGAGTTGTGGAAGCTGGGACATTGAATAAATTTAAGACAGAAATAGACAGTTTCTTAAACGATAAGGGGTTAAGGGGTTATGGGGAGCGGGCAGGAAAGTGGAGCTGAGTCCATGGTCAGATCAGCCATGGTGATATTAAATGGCGAAGCACGCTCGAGGGGCCGTATGGCCTACTCCTGCTCCTATTTCTTATGTTCTTATGTAACCCCTCGGGCCTGTTCTACCATTCAAGTAGATATCATCTGTTCTGTATTTTAACTCCATCTAACCGCTTTGGTTCCATACGCTTAATACCCTTGCCCAATCAAAGGCTAGCAACCTCAGCTTTGAAAGTTTCAGGCACAACAGCTTTTTGGGAAAGTTGAAGAAAACCATTCCAGGTTTGTCAGCGAGGAAACCCCATCAAATGTGGTCAATCAATATGACTGACACATGTAGGCACTGGAAGAAACCTACGCAGTCCCCATTTTTTGTCTACGCTCCATGGAAACCATGATGTAAGTGTTCAGATTGAAGATAATTAAAGGCTTTGTTGGGTAGATAGCGAGAAACTATGTCCTCTGATGGGGGAATCAAGAACCTTAAAATTAAAGGTAGGCCATTCTGGAGTGATGTCAGGAAGCACTTCACACAAAGGGCAGGGGGGATCTGGAACTCTCTCCCCAATAAGCTGTTGAGACTGGGGGTCAATTGAACATTTCAAACTGCGATTGATAAGATTTTTGGTAGGCAAGGGTATTAAGGGTTATGGAACATAGAAACATAGAAAATAGGTGCAGAAGTAGGCCATTTGGTCCTTCGAGCCTGCACCACCATTCGATAAGATCATGGCTGATCATTCCCTCAGTACCCCTTTCCTGCTTTCTCTCCATACCCCTTGATCCCCTTAGCTGTAAGGGCCATATCTAACTCCCTCTTGAATATATCCAATGAGCTGGCATCAACAACTCTCTGCGGCAGGGAATTCCACAGATTAACAACTCTGAGTGAAGAAGTTTCTCCTCATCTCAATCTTAAATGGCCTACCCCTTGTCCTAAGACTGTGTCCCCTGGTTCTGGACTTCCCCAACGTCGGGAACAATCTACCTGCATCTAACCTGTCCAGTCCCGTGAGAATCTTATACGTTTTTATGAGATCCTCTCTCATCCTTCTAAACTGCAATGAATACAGGCCCAGTCGATCCAGTCTCTCCTCATATGTCAGTCCTGCCATCCCGGGAATCAGTCTGGTGAACCTTCGTTGCACTCCCTCAATAGCAAGAACGTCCTTCCTCAGATTAGACCAAAACTGAACACAATACTCCAGGTGAGGCCTCACCAAGGCTCTGTACAACTGCAGTAAGACCTCCCTGCTCCTATACTCAAATCCCCTAGCTATGAAGGCCAACATACCATTTGCCTTCTTTACCGCCTGCTGTACCTGCATGCCAGCTTTCAATGACTGATGAACCATGACACCCAGGTCTCGTTGCACCTCCCCTTTTCCTAATCTGCCACAATTCAGATAATATTCTGTCTTCGCGTTTTTGCCCCCAAAGTGGATAACCTCACATTTATCCACATTATACTGCATCTGCCATGCAGTTGCCCACTCAGCTAACTTGTCTAAGTCACCCTGCAGCCTCTTAGCAACCCCCTCACAGCTCACACCGCCACCCAGCTTAGTGTCATCTGCAAACTTGGAGATAATACACTCAATTCCTTCATCCAAATCATTGATGTATATTGTAAAGAGCTGGCGTCCCAGCACTGAACCCTGCGGCACCCCACTGGTCACTGCCTGCCATTCTGAAAAGGATCCGTTTATCCCGACTCTCTGCTTCCTGTCTGCCAACCAGTTCCCTATCCACGTCAGTATATTACCCCTAATACCATGTGCTTTGATTTTGCACACCAATCTCTTGTGTGGGACCTTGTCAAAAGTCCAAATACACCACATCCACTGGTTCTCCCATGTCCACTCTACGAGTTACATCCTCAAAAAATTCCAAAAGATTTGTCAAGCATGATTTCCCTTTCATAAATCCATACTGATTTGGACCGATCCTGTCACTGCTTTCCAAATGTGCTGCTATTTCATCTTTAATAATTGATTCCAACATTCTCCCCATCACTGATGTCAGGCTAACCGGTCTATAATTACCCGCTTTCTCTCTCCCTCTCTTTTTAAAAAGTGGTGTTACATTAGCTACCCTCCAGTCCATAGAAACTGATCTGGAGTCGATAGACTGTTGGAAAATGATCACCAATGCATCCACTATTTCTCGGGCCACTTCCTTAAGTACTCTGGGGTGCAGACTATCAGGCCCCGGGGATTTATCGGCCTTCAATCCCATCAATTTCCCTAACACAATTTCCCACCGAATACGGATATCCTTCAGTTCCTCCTTCTCACTTGACCCTAGGTTCTCTCGTACTTCCGGAAGGTTATTTGTGTCTTCCTTCGTGAAGACAGAACCAAAGTATTTGTGCAATTGGTCTGCCATTTCTTTGTTCCCCATTATAAAATCACCTGAATCCGACTGCAAGGGACCTATGTTTGTCTTCACTAATCTTTTTCTCTTCACATATCTATAAAAGCTTTTGCAGTCAGTTTTTATGTTCCCGGCAAGCTTCTTCTCGTACTCTATTTTCCCCCTCTTAATTAAACCCTTTGTCCTCCTCTGCTGAATTCTAAATTTCTCCCATTCCTCAGGTTTGCTGCTTTTTCTGGCCAATTTATGTGCCTCTTCCTTGGATTTAACACTATCCTTAATTTCCCTTGTTAGCCATGGTTGAGCCACCTTCCCCGTTTTATTTTTACTCCAGATGGGGATGTACAATTGCTGATGTTCATCCATGTAATCTTTAAATGTTTGCCATTGCCTATCCACCGTCAACCCTTTAAGTATCATTTGCCAGTCTATTCTAGCCAATTCACGCCTCAAACCATCGAAGTTACCTTTCCTTAAGTTCAGGACCCTAGTTTCTGAATTAACTGTGTCACTCTCCATCTTAATAAAGAATTCTACCATATTATGGTCACTCTTCGCCAAGGGGCCTCGCACAACAAGATTGCTAATTAGTCCTTTCTCATTACACATCACCCAGTCTAGGATGTCCAGCTCTCTGGTTGGTTCCTCGACATATTGGTCTAGAAAACCATCCCTATTACACTCCAGAAAATCCTCCTCCACCGCATTGCTACCAGTTTGGTTAGCCCAATCAATATGTAGATTAAAGTCGCCCATGATAACTGCTGTACCTTTATTGCACACATCCCTTATTTCTTGTTTGATGCTGTCCCAACCTCACTACCACTGTTTGGTGGTTTGTACACAACTCCCATCAGCGTTTTCTGCCCCTTGGTATTCCGCAGCTCCATCCATACCGATTCCACATCATCCAAGTTAATGTCCTTTCTTACGATAGCATTAATTTCCTCTTTAACCAGCAATGCCATCCCGCCCCCTTTTCCTTTCTGTCTATCCTTCCTAAATGTTGAATACCCCTGGATGTTGAGTTCCCAGCCTTGGTCACACCCTGGAGCCATGTCTCCGTGATGCCAATTACATCATATCCGTCCACCTTATTCCGAATACTCCTCGCATTGAGGCACAGAACCTTCAGGCTTTTCTTTCTAACACACTTTGCCAATTTAGAATTTTGCTGTAACGTGGCCATTTTTGCCTTAGGTTTCTCTGTCCTCCACTTTTACTTTTCTTCTTTCTATAGAAAAAACATAGAAACATAGAAAATAGGTGCAGGAGCAGGCCATTCAGCCCTTCTAGCCTGCACCGCCATTCAATGAGTTCATGGCTGAACATGAAACTTCAGTACCCCCTTCCTGCTTTCTCGCCATACCCCTTGATCCCCCGAGTAGTAAGGACTTCATCTAACTCCCTTTTGAATATATTTAGTGAATTGGCCTCAACTACTTCCTGTGGTAGAGAATTCCACAGGTTCACCACTCTCTGGGTGAAGAAGTTTCTCCTTATCTCGGTCCTAAATGGCTTACCCCTTATCCTTAGACTGTGACCCCTGGTTCTGGACTTCCCCAACATTGGGAACATTCTTCCTGCATCCAACCTGTCCAAACCCGTCAGAATTTTAAACGTTTCTATGAGGTCCCCTCTCACTCTTCTGAACTCCAGTGAATACAAGCCCAGTTGATCCAGTCTTTCTTGATAGGTCAGTCCCACCATCCCGGGAATCAGTCTGGTGAATCTTCGCTGCACTCCCTCAATAGCAAGAATGTCCTTCCTCAAGTTAGGAGACCAAAACTGTACACAATACTCCAGGTGTGGCCTCACCAAGGCCCTGTACAACTGTAGCAACACCTCCCTGCCCCTGTACTCAAATCCCCTCGCTATGAAGGCCAACATGCCATTTGCTTTCTTAACCGCCTGCTGTACTTGCATGCCAACCTTCAATGACTGATGTACCATGACACCCAGGTCTCGTTGCACCTTCCCTTTTCCTAATCTGTCACCATTCAGATAATAGTCTGTCTCTCTGTTTTTACCACCAAAGTGGATAACCTCACATTTATCCACATTATACTTCATCTGCCACGTATTTGCCCACTCACCTAACCTATCCAAGTCACTCTGTAGCCTCATAGCATCCTCCTCGCAGCTCACACTGCCACCCAACTTAGTGTCATCCGCAAATTTGGAGATACTACATTTAATCCCCTCGTCTAAATCATTAATGTACAATGTAAACAGCTGGGGCCCCAGCACAGAACCCTGCGGTACCCCACTAGTCACTGCCTGCCATTCCGAAAAGTACCCATTTACTCCTACTCTTTGCTTCCTGTCTGACAACCAGTTCTCAATCCACGTCAGCCCAATCCCATGTGCTTTAACTTTGCACATTAATCTCCTGTGTGGGACCTTGTCGAAAGCTTTCTGAAAGTCCAAATATACCACATCAACTGGTACTCCTTTGTCCACTTTATTGGAAACATCCTCAAAAAATTCCAGAAGATTTGTCAAGCATGATCTCCCTTTCACAAATCCATGCTGACTTGGACCTATCATGTCACCATTTTCCAAATGCGCTGCTATGACATCCTTAATAATTGATTCCATCATTTTACCCACTACTGAGGTCAGGCTGACCGGTCTATAATTCCCTGCTTTCTCTCTCCCTCCTTTTTTAAAAAGTGGGGTTACATTGGCTACCCTCCACTCGATAGGAACTGATCCAGAGTCAATGGAATGTTGGAAAATGACTGTCAATGCATCCGCTATTTCCAAGGCCACCTCATTAAGTACTCTGGGTTGCAGTCCATCAGGCCCTGGGGATTTATCGGCCTTCAATCCCATCAATTTCCCCACCACAATTTCCCGACTAATAAAGATTTCCCTCAGTTCCTCCTCCTTACTAGACCCTCTGACCACTTTTATATCCGGAAGGTTGTTTGTGTCCTCCTTAGTGAATACTGAACCAAAGTACTTGTTCAATTGGTCTGCCATTTCTTTGTTCCCCGTTATGACTTCCCCTGATTCTGACTGCAGGGGACCTACGTTTGTCTTTACTAACCTTTTTCTCTTTACATACCTATAGAAACTTTTGCAATCCGCCTTAATGTTCCCTGCAAGCTTCTTCTCGTACTCCATTTTCCTTTTGCTTCTGCCCCCATTCTACTTCCCTCTGTCTCCCTGCATAAGAACCAAGGTGGGTAGATGGAGTTTTGATCATCCCTGATGGAATGGCAGAACAAGCTGGAGGGGCTGAATGGCCTCCTCCTGTTCCTGTGTAAACTGCTCGCCTGACATCCAGTTCTGAATTAGAATAAATTCCCACCAATTAAACGTTGGGAAGATGGAAGCCATTGGGGGTAACTTTAGCCCCCAAAAAAGGTGGGCTTGGGTTGGGTGGAATGTTAAAATGTTAAAAATGTGAAACAGGAACCCAATCAGCCTTGAACCTCCCACTTCCAGTTTTATCAGACGAGGGGCAGGCAACCAATCCGCTCTCAGGATCCGGGTTGGTTTTTAAGGAAGTTCTCCCTTCCATTTTTACAGAATTGTTATTTTTAGTCCATGTCGGCTGGGTTTCCCGGGCCTCAGGAAACCCGGCAGGTGAAAGGATGGGATCTATCAGGCAAGTGCCTTTACAGCACTGCTTGTGGGTCAGGGGGATCAGGAATGTTTCCTCCCTCCCGGCCCAACAAGCTAACCTGCACACACCCACCGACCTCCAACATCTCCCCCCAACATCCCGACCCCATCACTGACACACCCGATCTCCCCATTCATTTCCCACTCTTTCCTGACCACCCTAACCAGGCTCCACCCACACCCCACCCGCCCTGCTATCTCTACCCCCAGTAACCACAAGACTTACCTGATCCTGGGCTGCGGCCTTTTCTCGAGCCCGACACGCAGCCAACTCAATTTGGCTTCCGGGCTGGGGACCCGCTGGAATAAAAAAGATGCACCTGTGTAAACACCACTTCAGTGTGGGGAAACCGGGACTACTGGTTTTCCCGACCCTAACCCCTCCTCCCACCAACAATTGGCTTGGAGACCCGCCCCAATAAATAGCATAAGAACATAAGAAATACGAGCAGGAGTAGGCCATTTGGTCGCTCGAGCCTGCTCCACCATTTAATAAAATCATGGCTGATCTAATCATGGGCTCAGCTCCACTTCCCTGCCCGCTCCCCATAATCCTTTACTCCCTTATCACTCAAAAATCTGTCTATCTCCACCTTAAATATATTCAATGACCCAGCCTCCACAACTCTCTGAGGCAGAGAATTCTATACATTTAAAACCCTCAGAGAAGAAATTTCTCATCACAGTTTTAAATGGGCAGCCCCTTATTCTATGTCCCCTAGTTTTAGTTTCCCCAATAAGTGGAAATATCCTCTCTGCATCCACCTTGTTGAGCCCCCTCATTATCTTATATGTTTCGATAAGATCACCATTCATTTTTCTGAGTTCCAATGAGTATAGACCCAACCTATTTTCATAAGTCAACCCCCTCATCTCCAGAATCAACCCATTGAACCTTCTCTGATCAGTCTCTAATGCAAGTATATCTTTCCTTAAATACGGAGACCAAAACTGTACGCAGTACTCCAGGTGTGACTTCACTAATACCCTGTACAGTTGTAGCAGGACTTCTCTGCTTTTATACTCTATCCCCCTTGCAATAAAGGCCAACATTCAATTTGCCTTCTTGATTACTTGCTGTACCTGCATACTGACTTTTTGTGTTTCATGCACAAGGACCCCCAGGTCTCTCTGTACTGCAGCACTTTGCAATTTTTCTCCATTTAAATTATAATTTGCTCTTCTATTTTTTCTGCCAAAGTGGATAACCTCACATTTTCCCACATTATACTCCATCTGCCAAATGTTTTCCCACTCACTGAGCCTGTCTATATCCCTCTGCAGATTTTTTGTGTCCTCCTCACAATTTGCTCTCCCACCAATCAGCAAACTTGGCTACATTACTCGGTCCCTTCATCCAAGTCATTAATATAGATTATAAATAGTTGAGGCTGCGGCAACCGGAAAATGAGCCATTCATCCCAACTCTGTTTTCTGTTAGTTAGCCAATCCTCTATCCATGCTAATATATCACCCCCATCCCTGTGAATTTTTATCTTGTGCAGTAACCTTTTATGTGGCACCTTATCGAATGCCTTCTGGAAATCCAAATACACCACATTCACTGGTTCCCCCTGAACCACCCTGCTCGTTACATCCTCAAAGAACTCCAGCAAATTTGTCAAACTTGATTTCACTTTCATAAAACCATGCTGACTCTGTTTGTTTGAATTATGCTTTCCAAATGTCCTGCGACTGCTTCCTTAATAATGGACTCCAGCATTTTCCCAACAGATGTTTGGCTAACTGGTCTATAGTTTCCTGCTTTTTGTCTGCCTCCATTTTTAAATAGGGGCGTTACATTTGCGGTTTTCCAATCCGCTGGGAATCCCCAGAATTCAAGGAATTTTGGTAGGTTACAACCAATGCACCCACTATCTCTGCAGCCACTTCTTTTAAGACCCTAGAATGTAAGCCATCAGGGCCAGGGAACTTGTCCGCCTTTAGTCCCATTATTTTACCAAGTACTACTTCTTTAGCGATAGAAACATAGAAAATAGGTGCAGGAGTAGGCCATTCGGCCCTTCGAGCCTGCACCACCATTCGATAAGATCATGGCTGATCATTCCCTCAGTACTCCTTTCCTGCTTTCTCTCCATACCCCTTGATCCCTTTAGCCGTACGGGCCATATCTAACTCCCTCTTGAATATATCTAATGAACTGGCATCAACAACTCTCTGCAGCAGGGAATTCCACAGGTTAACAACTCTCTGAGTGAAGAAGTTTCTCATCTCAGTCCAAAATGGCCTACCCCTTATCCTAAGACTGTGTCCCCTGGTTCTGGACTTCCCCAACTTCGGGAACAATCTACCCGCATCTAACCTGTCCCATCCCGTCAGAATTTTGTGTTTCTATGAGATCCCCTCTCATTCTTCTAAACTCCAATGTATAAAGGCCCAGTTGATCCAGTCTCTCCTCATATGTCAGTCCGGCCATCCCGGGAATCAGTCTGGTGAACCTTCGCTGCACTCCCTCAATAGCAAGAACCTCCTTCTTCAGAAGAGACCATAATGCAACACAATATTCCAGGTGAGGCCTCACCAAGGCCCTGTACAACTGCAGTAAGACCTCCCTGCTCCTATACTCAAATCCCTTAGCTATGAAGGCCAACATAGCATTTGCCTTCTTTACCGCCTGCTGTACCTGCGTGCCAACTTTCAATGACTGATGAACCATGACACCCAGGTCTCGTTGCACCTCCCCTTTTCCTAATCTGCCACAATTCAGATAATATTCTGTCTTCGCCTTTTTTGCCCCCAAAGTGGATAACCTCACATTTATCCACATTATAATGCATCTGCCATGCATTTGCCCACTCACCTAACCTGTCTAAGTCACCCTGCAGCCTCTTAGCATCCCTCTCACAGCTCACACCGCCACCCAATTTAGTGTCATCTGCAAACTTGGAGATATTACACTCAATTCCTTCATCCAAATCATGGATGTATATTTTAAAGAGCTGGGATCCCAGCACTGAGCTCTGTGGCACTCCACTAGTTACCGCCTGCCATTCTGAAAAGGACCCGTTTATCACGACTCTCTGTTTCCTGTCTGCCAACCAGTTCTCTATCCACGTCAGTACTTTACCCCCAATACCATGTGCTTTGATTTTGCACACCAATCTCTTGTGCGGGACCGTGTCAAAAGCCTTTTGAAAGTCCAAATACACCACATCCACTGGTTCTCCCTTGTCTACTCTACTCGTTACATCCTCAAAAAAAACCAGACGATTTGTCAGGCAAGATTTCCCCTTCATAAATCCATGCTGACTTGGACCGATCCTGTCACTGCTTTCCAAATGTGCTGCTATTTCATCCTTAATAATTGATTCCAACATTTTCCCCACCACTGATGTCAGGCTAACCGGTCTATAATTACTCGATTTCTCTCTTCCCCCTTTTTTAAAAAGTGGTGTTACATTAGCTACCCTCCAGTACATAGGAACTGATCCCGAGTTGATAGACTGTTGGAAAATGATCACCAATGCATCCACTATATCTAGGGCTACTTCCTTAAGTACTCTGGATAGTGATTGTATTAAGTTCCTCCTTCCCTATATCAAGGTCATTGTGGTCGGTCCCCAGGGGAGTTATCACTAGTGTCAGGGCCAATGTTTATCGCTCAATCAACAGAACAAAAACAGATTATCTGGTCATTATCACATTGCTGTTTGTGGGGGCTTTCTGTGCGCAAATTGACTACCATGTTTCCCACATTACAACACTCCAAAAAGTACTCCATTGGCTGTAAAGCGCTTTGCGATGTCTGGTGGTCGTGAAAAGTGCGAATAAATGCAACTCTTTTTGTGTTAGGTCCCCGCCATAAACTCCGCTCCCTCGCCACCCCTCTCCCCGGCCACTGTCTCAGACTGTTTGTAACCTCAGTTTCCGATTTGACCGGCCCGAGTTGAGATGTTGACCACATATCTGCGCCTTCACTAAGACGGCTTATTTCCACCTCCATAACAGGGCCCCACTCCTCAATCTGCCTCAACTGTGTGCTCTGAACAGCTCATCCATGCCCTTGTATCTCGACACCGAATCACAGTATGTTGGCCCTGCCTGGCTCCTGTAAGGGGCTGCACGGATGTTACTGAAATGTTGGCCGGCCAGCGGCTCGGTTCCCGGATCAGCACCGCACAGGGAGCACCCGCCCACCTCCATCAACTAGAGCTGATCCAACCCTCGGCTGCACCGTCCCGCCCATCCCCTTGTGCTCGCTGACCCGAGTCCCGCAAACTCTGCAGGCCCTCAACAACATGGCGCCCGCCCGCCCGCTCTCTGAAGCCTCTCCCTCACCAAGATGGCGCCCGCCCGCTCCCTGAAACCTCTCCCTCACCAAGATGGCGCCCGCCCGCTCCCTGAAACCTCTCCCTCACCAAGATGGCGCGCGCAGCCTTCTTTGAAACTTCTCCCTCACCAAGATGGCTCCGCAGTGAACCGGATGTGTGGCACTGTTCGAGCAGCTCCGGCAACGAAACGATTGTCGCCGGTCGACATCCTGTGGAGACCCCGCTACAGCATGAGGTAGGTGAGTGAGGGCATCGGGGCCTGAACCCAGTGAGTGAGGGCATCGGGGCCTGTACCCAGTGAGTGAGGGCATCGGGGCCTCTACCCAGTGAGTGAGGGCATCGGGGCCTGTACCCAGTGAGGGCATCGGGGCCTGTACCCAGTGAGGGCATCGGGGCCTGTACCCAGTGAGGGCATCGGGGCCTGTACCCAGTGAGTGAGGGCATCGGGGCCTGTACCCAGTGAGTGAGGGCATCGGGGCCTGTACCCAGTGAGTGAGGGCATTGGGGCCTGTACCCAGTGAGTGAGGGCATTGGGGCCTGTACCCAGTGAGGGCATCGGGGCCTGTACCCAGTGAGTGAGGGCATCGGGGCCTCTACCCAGTGAGGGCATCGGGGCCTGTACCCAGTGAGTGAGGGCATCGGGGCCTGTACCCAGTGAGTGAGGGCATCGGGGCCTGTACCCAGTGAGGGCATCGGGGCCTGTACCCAGTGAGTGAGGGCATCGGGGCCTGTACCCAGTGAGTGAGGGCATCGGGGCCTGTACCCAGTGAGTGAGGGCATTGGGGCCTGTACCCAGTGAGTGAGGGCATTGGGGCCTCTACCCAGTGAGTGAGGGCATCGGGGCCTGTACCCAGTGAGGGCATCGGGGCCTGTACCCAGTGAGGGCATCGGGGCCTGTACCCAGTGAGTGAGGGCATCGGGGCCTGTACCCAGTGAGTGAGGGCATCGGGGCCTGTACCCAGTGAGTGAGGGCATCGGGGTCTGTACCCAGTGAGGGCATCGGGGCCTGTACCCAGTGAGTGAGGGCATCGGGGCCTGTAACCCAGTGAGGGCATCGGGGCCTGTACCCAGTGAGTGAGGGCATCGGGGCCTGTACCCAGTGGGGGCATCGGGGCCTGAACCCAGTGAGTGAGGGCATCGGGGCCTGTACCCAGTGAGTGAGGGCATCGGGGCCTGTACCCAGTGAGGGCATCGGGGCCTGAACCCAGTGAGTGAGGGCATCGGGGCCTGTAACCAGTGAGTGAGGGCATCGGGGCCTGTACCCAGTGAGTGAGGGCATCGGGGCCTGTACCCAGTGAGTGAGGGCATCGGGGCCTGTACCCAGTGAGGGCATCGGGGCCTGTACCCAGTGAGGGCATCGGGGCCTGTACCCAGTGAGTGAGGGCATCGGGGCCTGTACCCAGTGAGTGAGGGCATCGGGGTCTGTACCCAGTGAGTGAGGGCATCGGGGCCTGAACCCAGTGAGTGAGGGCATCGGGGCCTGTACCCAGTGAGTGAGGGCATCGGGGCCTGTACCCAGTGAGTGAGGGCATCGGGGCCTGTACCCAGTGAGTGAGGGCATCGGGGCCTGAACCCAGGGAGTGAGGGCATCGGGGCCTGTAACCAGGGAGTGAGGGCATCGGGGCCTGAACCCAGTGAGTGAGGGCATCGGGGCCTGTACCCAGTGAGGGCATCGGGGTCTGTAACCAGTGAGTGAGGGCATCGGGGCCTGTACCCAGTGAGTGAGGGCATCGGGGCCTGAACCCAGTGAGTGAGGGCATCGGGGCCTGTAACCAGTGAGTGAGGGCATCGGGGCCTGTACCCAGTGAGGGCATCGGGGTCTGTAACCAGTGAGTGAGGGCATTGGGGCCTGTACCCAGTGAGTGAGGGCATCGGGGCCTGTACTCAGTGAGTGAGGGCATCGGGGCCTGTACCCAGTGAGTGAGGGCATCGGGGCCTGTACTCAGTGAGGGCATCGGGGCCTGTACTCAGTGAGGGCATTGGGGCCTGTACCCAGTGAGGGCATCGGGGCCTGTACCCAGTGAGCGAGGGCATCGGGGCCTGTACTCAGTGAGTGAGGGCATCGGGGCCTTTACTCAGTGAGTGAGGGCATCGGGGCCTGTACCCAGTGAGTGAGGGCATCGGGGCCTGTACTCAGTGAGTGAGGGCATCGGGGCCTGTACCCAGTGAATGAGGGCATTGGGGCCTGTACCCAGTGAGGGCATCGGGGCCTGTACCCAGTGAGTGAGGGCATCGGGGCCGTACCCAGTGAAAGTCCTCCTGAGGTGGGCCTGCAATCCCCATTGGCAATGCCTGGCCCCTCATGATGGCCAAGTTGTGTAGCATGCAGCACACCACAATGAATTCGGAGACCTGTTGAGGGGAGTATTGGGTTTGCCTGGATGAGACAGCATATCTCTGTCAGCACTTCCTTTCAGAAAGTGCAGCCTTCGCACACACTGCTCCTCAGAGAGCTGCATGTATGAGCGTTGGTGCCTGAAAACACGTGAGATGCGATATAGGATTCTCCTCCCTCAAATTAAATATGCCACAAACGCTGCCTACTGGACTGTGGGACCACCTGGTTTTTCAGGCGTCTCTTGGGCGGGCGTATAATGCGACATCAGGTCCTAATTTTGCATCCGGGGCACTAGCGGAGCGTTGTACGACAACAGACGTCATGATCTCATTGAAACTAGAGAGTGGGGCGGTACATTTTTGCGCCGTTGCAAACCCCGAGCTGAATTTGCCAACCGAAAGTTGGCCACCCCCGTTACGCCTTAAAACCCCCTTTACCGCCCCTCCGGTTCACTACCAGAGGGGCAACGGAACTGAAAATCCAGCCAACTGATCCTCACTGGGATATGGGTCCCACACACACTGACTCTCACTGGGGTACAGTCCCACACACACTGACTCTCACTGGGGTACGGGTCCCACACACACTGACTCTCACTGGGGTACGGGTCCCACACACACTGACTCTCACTGGGGTACGGGTCCCACACACACTGACTCTCACTGGGGTACGGGTCCCACACACACTGACTCTCACTGGGGTACGGGTCCCACACACACTGACTCTCACTGGGGTACGGGTCCCACACACACTGACTCTCACTGGGGTACAGTTCCACACACACTGACTCACTGGGGTACGAGTCCCACACACTGACTCTCACTGTGTTCCCCACTGTCCTCTGGGGAAGTGACGATGCTGATGCAGGCAAGTTGTGGTCACACATCGTGCTCTGGATGCTGAGGCTCAGCCCAGTTTGAGTGTCAGTGGTCCCCAAGAAATGGAAAGTGCTCTCCTTCCCCAAGATGACAACTGATTGAATAGCCACACTATTCACCGGGGTGGTGGTGGTGGTGGGGGGGGGGGGGGTGCAATGCAGTTGGACCAAGAGTCGCACGTTGCCAGCTGATAATGCAGCAGTTCTCCTAAATGGAGGAAACTGAGGGATGGAGCTAATACTGGATACGCCATGTGCCCCCATAAAGGCACATCGACAGTGAACGTTGGAATGATACCGAAGACTCCAATGGCAAAGGATCAAGGTGACATTTAATTGCGACACAGTAACAAATACTCCCCCACCTAAAAAAAAACATACAATATACAACGTTCTGTTGCAAGGCACAGACCAACAGTGAAGTGCAGGAAATCAAATTTAACTATTTACAGGCGTAATAAACAGAAATCAGGGCATCTTCACAATCTTGTCCTGCACAATATTTGGACTTGCCCTGCGCCTTGCACCCCCCCCACCCTTTACCCCCTCCCACGCCTGCTGCTCCTCCTCAGTGAGGCTTCAGTGCCTACAGCAAGGCTGCTGAGTGAGGGGACAGCCAGTGAAGACAGCCGAGGGCACTCTGGACCAGCTCTGGGCCTGGAAGGCCCGGAAGAGGACTGCTGCGCCTCAGCACCGGCAACAGCAGTCTCTGATGGATCGCGAGTCCCAACGTGTTCGATGCATAGTCGGAGAGTCAGTGGTGGGAGCCGGAATGCTGTCATCTTGGGGAAAGAGAGCACTTTCCATTTCTTGGGAACCACTGACACTCAAACTGGGCTGAGCCTCAGCATCCGGAGCACGATGTGTGACCACAACTTGCCTGCATCAGCATCGTCACTTCCCCGGAGGACAGTGGGGAACACAGTGAAGTCAGCGTGTGGGACTGGTACCCCAGTGAGAGTCAGTGTGTATGGAACTGTACCCCAGTGAGAGTCAGTGTGTGTGGGACCCGTACCCCAGTGAGAGTCAGTGTGTGTGGAACTGTACCCCAGTGTGAGTCAGTGTGTGTGGGACTGTACTCCAGTGAGAGTCAGTGTGTGTGGGACTGTACCCCAGTGAGAGTCAGTGTGTGTGGGACAGTACCCCAGTGAGAGTCAGTGTGTGTGGGACTGTACCCCAGTGAGAGTCAGTGTGTGTGGAACTGTACCCCAGTGTGAGTCAGTGTGTGTGGGACTGTACTCCAGTGAGAGTCAGTGTGTGTGGGACTGTACCCCAGTGAGAGTCAGTGTGTGTGGGACAGTACCCCAGTGAGAGTCAGTGTGTGTGGGACTGTACCCCAGTGAGAGTCAGTGTGTGTGGGACTGTACTCCAGTGAGAGTCAGTGTGTGTGGACCTGTACCCCAGTGAGAGTCAGTGTGTGTGGGACTGTACCCCAGTGAGAGTCAGTGTGTGTGGAACTGTATGCCAGTGAGAGTCAGTGTGTGTGGGACTGTACCCCAGTGAGAGTCAGTGTGTGTGGGACTGTAAACATAGAAAATAGGTGCAGGAGTTGACCATTCGGCCCTTCGAGCCTGCACCACCATTCAATAAGATCATGGCTGATCATTCACCTCACTACCCCTTTCCTGCTTTCTCTCCATACCCTTTGATCCCTTTAGCCGTAAGAGCCATATCTTGAATATATCCAATGAACTGGCATCAACAACTCTCTGCTTTCGGGAATTCCACAGGTTAACAACTCTCTGAGTGAAGAAGTTTCTCATCTCAGTCCTAAATGGCCTAATCCTTATCCTAAAACTATGTTCCCTGGTTCTGGACTTCCCCAACATCGGGAACATTTTTCCTGCATCTAACCTGTCCCGTCCTGTCAGAAATTTATATGTTTCTATGAGATCTCCGCTCATCCTTCTAAACTCCAGTGAATACCGGCCCAGTCGATCCAGTCTCTCCTCATATATCAGTCCTGCCGTCCCGGGGATCAGTCTGGTGAACCTTCGCTGCACTCCCTCAATAGCAAGAATGTCCTTTCTCAGATTAGGAGCCCAAAACTGAACACAATATTCCAGGTGAGGCCTCACAAAGGTCCTGTACAACTGCAGTAAGACCTTCCTGCTCCTATACTCAAATCCCCTAGCTATGAAGGCCAACATAGCATTTGCCTTCTTCACCGCCTGCTGTACCTGCATGCCAACTTTCAATGACTGATGTACCATGACACCCAGGTCTCGTTGCAACTCCCCTTTTCCTAATCTGCCGCCATTCAGATAATATTCCGTCCTCATGTTTTTCACACCAAAGTGGATACCCTCACATTTATCCACATTATACTGCATCTGCCACTCGTTTGCCCACTCACCTAATCTGTCCAAGTCACCCTGCAGCCTTTTAGCATCCTCCTCACAGCTCACACCGTCCCCCAGCTTAGTGTCATCTGCAAACTTGGAGAAATTACACTCAAGTCCCTCATCCAAATCGTTAATGTATATTGTAAAGAGCTGGGGTCCCAGCACTGAGCCCTGCGGCATCCCACTAGTCACTGCCTGCCATTCTGAAAAGGACCCGTTTATCCCGACTCTCTGCTTCCTGTCTGCCAACCAGTTCTCTATCCACATCAGTACATTACCCCCAATACCATGCGCTTTAATTTTGCACACAAATCTCTTGTGTGGGACCTTGTCAAAAGCCTTTTGAAAGTCCAAATACACCACATCCACCGATTCTCCCTTGTCCACTCTACTAGTTACATCCTCAAAAATTCTAGAAGGTTTGTCAAGCAGGATTTTCCTTTCATAAATCCATGTTGACTTGGACCGATCCCGTCACTGCTTTCCAAATGTGCTGCTATTTCATCTTTAATAATTGATTCCAACATTTTCCCCCACTACTGATGTCAGGCTAACCGGTCTCTAATTACCTGCCTTCACTTTCCCATCCTTCTTAAAGAGTTGTGTTATATTATCTACCCACCAGTCCATAGGAACCGATCCAGAGTCGATAGACTGTTGGAAAATGATATCAATGCATCCACTATTTCTCGGGCTACTTCCTTAAGTACTCTGGAATGCAGACTATCAGGCCCCGGGGATTTATCAGCCTTCAATCCCATCAATTTCCCTAACACAATTTCCCGCCTAATATGATTTCCTTCAGTTCCTCCTTCTCGCGAGACACTTGGTCCCTTCGTATTTCCGGAAGATTATTTGTGTCTTCCTTCGTGAAGACAGAACCAAAGTATTTGTTTAACTGGTCCACCATTTCTTTGTTCCCCATTATAAATTCACCTGAATCTGACTGCAAGGGACCTATGTTTGCCTTCACTAACCTTTTTCTCTTCACATATCTATACAAGCATTTGCAGTCAGTTTTTATGTTCCCAGCAAGCTTCCTCTCATACTCGATTAAGTACAATTCCTGGGGTTGCGTGTGATGCAGTGTGGGGTAATGGCAGCATCAGATGTTGTGGTGAACACTCGGTCAGCTCGGTGAGCAGCTCCTGTAATTGGGACTGTGATTGTATGGAACTGTGTGTATTTGTCCCTCACAGTCACCCTCCCTCCAGGTAGCAGAGTCCTTTGCCAGCACCTGCTCTCATTTGCGTGTGGGAGCGATGTGACCCTTGGCTTGTTGTTAGCACAGTGTGAGCAATGCTGAGCTGTGACTGGGTGAGTGTTGTGTTGGCTCGAGCTGAGGCAGCTGTTGCTACGGTTTGTTGCTTACCCTGTCTGTGTACCCTTACAGGTAGCTGGTCTCACATCTGATGAACCTGGAGTCCTTGATAGACAAAGTACAACAGGACCTCGAACCAACTGCAAAGGTGACTGTTCCTGGAATCCATGTTGTAACCCTCAGGAAATCTCCGATAACCTATAGCTGTAAATACACAAGGTCTGTTTTACAACAACAACAAATTGCCTTTACCGTAGTGAATCGTCCGAAGGTGCTTCACAGGACTATTATGAGATAAAACAATTTGACACCAAGCCGCATAAGTAGAAATTAGCACGTGTGATCTAATCATCATCATAGGCAGTCCCTCAGAATTGAGGAAGACTTGCTTCCGCTCTTAAAATGGCTGAGCAGTCCAATACGGGAACCACAGTCCCTGTTACAGGTGGGACAGATAGTCATTGAGGTTAAGGGAGAGTGGAACTGGTTTGCCGCACGCTTTTTCCGCTGCCTGCGCTTGATTTCTGCACGCTATCGACGTCGAGACTCGAGGTTTCCTAGCGCCCTCCCGGATGCACTTCCTCCACTTCGGGCGGTCTTTGGCCAGGGACTCCCAGGTGTCAGTGGGGATGTTGCACTTTATCAGGGAGGCTTTGAGGGTGTCCTTGTAACGTTTCCTCTGCCCACCTTTGGCTTGTTTGTGTGAAGGAGTTCCGAGTAGAGCGCTTGCTTTGGGAGTCTCGTGTCTGGCAGGCGGACAATGTGGCCTGCCCAGCGGAGCTGATCGAGTGAGGTCAGTGCTTCAGTGTTCGGGATGTTGGCCTGGTCGAAGACGCTAATGTTGGTGCGTCTGTCCTCCCAGGGGATTTGTAGGATCTTGCGGAGACATCGTTGGTGTTTTTTCTCCAGCGACTTGAGCTGTCTATTTCACATGGTCCATGTCTCTGAGCCATACAGGAGGGCGAGTATTACAACAGCCCTGTAGACCATGAGCTTGGTGGCAGATTTGACGGCCTGGTCTTCGCACACTCTTTTCCTCAGGCGGCCACCAAAGGTATGGGAAATAGTCCACGATGTCCAGGGCCGCACCATGGATCTTGAAGACTGGGGGCAGTGCTGTGCGGTGTGGGCAGGCTGGTGGAGGACCTTTGTCTTACGGGTATTTAGCGTAAGGCCCATGCTTTCGTACGCCTCAGTAAATATGTCGACTATGTCCTGGAGTTCAGCCTGTGTATGTGCACAGATGCAGGCGTCGTCCGCGTACTGTAGCTCGACAACAGAGGTTGGGGTGGTCTTGAACCAGGCCTGGAGACGGCGAAGGTTGAACAGCTTGCCGCTGGTTCTGTAGTTTAGTTCCACTGAAGCGGGAGCTTGTCGACTGTGAGGTGGAGCATGGCAGCGAGGAAGATTGAGAAGCGGGTTGGGGTGATGACGCAGCCCTGTTTGAGTCAGTGTGTGTGGGACTGTACCTCAGTGAGAGTCAGTGTGTGTGGGACTGTACACCAGTGAGAATCAGTGTGTGTGGGACTGTACCCCAGTGAGAGTCAGTGTCTGTGGGACCTGTACCCCAGTGAGAGTCAGTGTGTGTGGGACTGTACCCCAGTGAGAGTCAGTGTCTGTGGGACCTGTACCCCAGTGAGAGTCAGTGTGTGTGGGACTGTACCCCAGTGAGAGTCAGTGTCTGTGGGACCTGTACCCCAGTGAGAGTCAGTGTGTGTGGGACTGTACCCCAGTGAGAGTCAGTGTGTGTGGGACTGTACCCCAGTGAGAGTCAGTGTGTGTGGGACTGTACCCCAGTGAGAGTCAGTGTGTGTGGGACTGTACCCCAGTGAGAGTCAATGTGTGTGGGACTGTACCCCAGTGAGAGTCAGTGTCTGTGGGACCTGTACCCCAGTGAGAGTCAGTGTGTGTGGGACTGTACTCCAGTGAGAGTCAATGTGTGTGGGACTGTACCCCAGTGAGAGTCAGTGTGTGTGGGACTGTACCCCAGTGAGAGTCAATGTCTGTGGGACCTGTACCCCAGTGAGAGTCAGTGTGTGTGTGGGACTGCACCCCAGTGAGAGTCAGTGTGTGTGTGGGACTGCACCCCAGTGAGAGTCAGTGTGTGTGTGGGACTGTACCCCAATGAAAGTCAGTATCTGTGGAACTTGACCCCTCTACCCCTCGAACCTTCGACCCCTCCGACCTTTCCACCCCCCCTTGCCCAGTTTGTGGGCTAAAATCTGGATGAGCAGAAATTTTCTCCAATTGAACATTAGGAAGACTGAAGCCATTATTTTCTTCCCTGCCACAAACTCCGTTCCCGACCACTGACTCCATCCCTCTCCCAAATTCTGTCTCAAGCTGAACCAGACTGTTCGCAACTTTGTCACATTTGACCCTTAAATGACCGTTTGACCACATATCCGCAACATAACTAAGACCACCTATTTCCACCTCCGTAAACAGCATCAGTCTCCACCCTTGACTAAGCTCAGAGTGAGAGTCAGTGTGCGTGCAACTGTACCCCAGTGAGAGTCAGTGCCTGTGGAACTGTACCCCAGTGAGAGTCAGTTTGTGTGGGACTGTACTCCAGTGAGAGTCAGTGTGTGTGCAACTTTACCCCAGTGAGAGTCAGTGCCTGTGGAACTGTACTCCAGTGAGAGTCAGTGTGTGTGGACCTGTACCCCAGTGAGAGTCAGTTTGTGTGGGACTGTACTCCAGTGAGAGTCAGTGTGTGTGGAACTGTACTCCAGTGAGAGTCTGTGTGTGTGGACCTGTACCCCAGTAAGAGTCAGTTTGTGTGGGACTGTACCCCAGTGAGAGTCAGTGCCTGTGGAACTGTCCTCCAGTGAGAGTCAGTGTGTGTGGACCTGTACCCCAGTGAGAGTCAGTTTGTGTGGGACTGTACTCCAGTGAGAGTCAGTGTGTGTGGACCTGTACTCCAGTGAGAGTCTGTGTGTGTGGACCTGTACCCCAGTGAGAGTCAGTTTGTGTGGGACTGTACTCCAGTGAGAGTCAGTGTGTGTGGAACTGTACCCCAGTGAGAGTCAGTGTGTGTGGAACTGTACCCCAGTGAGAGTCTGTGTGTGTGTGGGACTGTACTCCGGTGAGAGTCAGTATCTGTGGAACTCGACCCCTCCGACCTTTCCACCCCCTTGCCCAGTTTGTGGGCTAAAATCTGGATGAGCAGAAATTTTCTCCAATTGAATATTAGGAAGACTGAAGCCATTGTTTTCGGTCCCCTCCACAAACTCCGTTCCCTACCACTGACTCCATTCCTCTCCCCAACTTCTGTCTCTAGCTGAACCAGACTGTTCGCAACTTTGTCACATTTGACCCTGAAATGACCGTTCGACCACATATCCGCAGCATAACTAAGACCACCTATTTCCACCGCCGTAACAGCATCAGTCTCCACCCTTGACTAAGCTCTGAGCGAGAATCAATGTGCGTGCAACTGTACCCCAGTGAGGGTCAATGTGTGTGGAACGGTACCCCAGTAATAGTCTGTGGGACCTGTACCCCAGTGAGAGTCAGTGTGTGTCGGACCCATGCCCCAGTGAGAGTCAGTGTGTGTGGACCTGTACCCTAGTGAGAGCCAGTGTGTGTGGAATTTGACCCCAGTGAGAATCAGTGTGTGTGGCACCCGTACCCCATTGAGAGTCAGTGTGTGTGGAATTGTACCCCAGTGAGAATCAGTGTGTGTGGGACTGTACCCCAGTGAGAGTCAGTGTATGTGGGACCCGTACCCCAGTGAGAGTCAGTGTGTGTGGGACTGTACCCCATTGAGAGTCAGTGTATGTGGGACCCGTACCCCAGTGAGAATCAGTGTGTGTGGCACCCGTACGCCATTGAGAGTCAGTGTGTGTGGGACTGTACCCCAGTGAGAGTCAGTGTGTGTGGAACTGTACTCCAGTGAGAGTCAGTGTGTGGGACCGTACTCCAGTGAGAGTCAGTGTGTGTGGACCTGTACCCCAGTGAGAGTCAGTGTCTGTGGGACCTGTACCCCAGTGAGAGTCAGTGTGTGTGTGGGACTGCACCCCAGTGAGAGTCAGTGTGTGTTTGGGACTGTACCCCAGTGAGAGTCAGTGTGTGTGTGGGACTGCACCCCAGTGAGAGTCAGTGTGTGTTTGGGACTGTACCCCAGTGAGAGTCAGTGTGTGTGTGGGACTGTACCCCAATGAAAGTCAGTATCTGTGGAACTTGACCCCTCTACCCCTCGAACCTTCGACCCCTCCGACCTTTCCACCCCCCCTTGCCCAGTTTGTGGGCTAAAATCTGGATGAGCAGAAATTTTCTCCAATTGAACATTAGGAAGACTGAAGCCATTATTTTCTTCCCTGCCACAAACTCCGTTTCCGACCACTGACTCCATCCCTCTCCCAAATTCTGTCTCAAGCTGAACCAGACTGTTCGCAACTTTGTCACATTTGACCCTTAAATGACCGTTTGACCACATATCCGCAACATAACTAAGACCACCTATTTCCACCTCCGTAAACAGCATCAGTCTCCACCCTTGACTAAGCTCAGAGTGAGAGTCAGTGTGCGTGCAACGGTACCCCAGTGAGAGTCAGTGCCTGTGGAACTGTACCCCAGTGAGAGTCAGTTTGTGTGGGACTGTACTCCAGTGAGAGTCAGTGTGTGTGCAACTTTACCCCAGTGAGAGTCAGTGCCTGTGGAACTGTACTCCAGTGAGAGTCAGTGTGTGTGGACCTGTACCCCAGTGAGAGTCAGTTTGTGTGGGACTGTACTCCAGTGAGAGTCAGTGTGTGTGGAACTGTACTCCAGTGAGAGTCTGTGTGTGTGGACCTGTACCCCAGTAAGAGTCAGTTTGTGTGGGACTGTACCCCAGTGAGAGTCAGTGCCTGTGGAACTGTCCTCCAGTGAGAGTCAGTGTGTGTGGACCTGTACCCCAGTGAGAGTCAGTTTGTGTGGGACTGTACTCCAGTGAGAGTCAGTGTGTGTGGACCTGTACTCCAGTGAGAGTCTGTGTGTGTGGACCTGTACCCCAGTGAGAGTCAGTTTGTGTGGGACTGTACTCCAGTGAGAGTCAGTGTGTGTGGAACTGTACCCCAGTGAGAGTCTGTGTGTGTGTGGGACTGTACTCCGGTGAGAGTCAGTATCTGTGGAACTCGACCCCTACGACCTTTCCACCCCCTTGCCCAGTTTGTGGGCTAAAATCTGGATGAGCAGAAATTTTCTCCAATTGAATATTAGGAAGACTGAAGCCATTGTTTTCGGTCCCCTCCACAAACTCCGTTCCCTACCACTGACTCCATTCCTCTCCCCAACTTCTGTCTCTAGCTGAACCAGACTGTTCGCAACTTTGTCACATTTGACCCTGAAATGACCGTTCGACCACATATCCGCAGCATAACTAAGACCACCTATTTCCACCTCCGTAAACAGCATCAGTCTCCACCCTTGACTAAGCTCTGAGCGAGAATCAATGTGCGTGCAACTGTACCCCAGTGAGGGTCAATGTGTGTGGAACGGTACCCCAGTAATAGTCTGTGGGACCTGTACCCCAGTGAGAGTCAGTGTGTGTCGGACCCATGCCCCAGTGAGAGTCAGTGTGTGTGGACCTGTACCCTAGTGAGAGCCAGTGTGTGTGGAATTTGACCCCAGTGAGAATCAGTGTGTGTGGCACCCGTACCCCATTGAGAGTCAGTGTGTGTGGAATTGTACCCCAGTGAGAATCAGTGTGTGTGGGACTGTACCCCAGTGAGAGTCAGTGTATGTGGGACCCGTACCCCAGTGAGAGTCAGTGTGTGTGGGACTGTACCCCATTGAGAGTCAGTGTATGTGGGACCCGTACCCCAGTGAGAATCAGTGTGTGTGGCACCCGTACACCATTGAGAGTCAGTGTGTGTGGGACTGTACCCCAGTGAGAGTCAGTGTGTGGGACCGTACTCCAGTGAGAGTCAGTGTGTGTGGACCTGTACCCCAGTGAGAGTCAGTATGTATGGGACTGTACCCCAGTGAGAGTCAGTGTGTGTGGGACTGTACCCCAGTGAGAGTCAGTGTGTGTGGACCTGTACTCCAGTGAGAGTCAGTGTGTGGTACTGTACTCCAGTGAGAGTCAGTGTGTGTGGACCTGTACCCCAGTGAGAGTCAGTGTGTGTGGGACTGTACCCCAGTGAGAGTCAGTGTGTGTGGGACTGTACCCCAGTGAGAGCCAGTGTGTGTGGGACTGTAAACACAGAAAATAGGTGCAGAAGTTGACCATTCGGCCCTTCGAGCCTGCACCACCATTCAATAAGATCATGGCTGATCATTCACCTCACTACCCCTTTCCTGCTTTCTCTCCATACCCTTTGATCCCTTTAGCCCTAAGGGCCATATCTTGAATATATCCAATGAACTGGCATCAACAACTCTCTGCGTTAGGGAATTCCACAGGTTAACAACTCTCTGAGTGAAGAAGTTTCTCATCTCAGTCCTAAATGGCCTAACCCTTATCCTTAGACTATGTCCCCTGGTTATGGACTTCCCCAACATCGGGAACATTTTTCCTGCATCTAACCTGTCCCGTCCTGTCAGAAATTTATATGTTTCTATGAGATCCCCGCTCATCCTTCTAAACTCCAGTGAATACAGGCCCAGTCGATCCAGTCTCTCCTCATATATCAGTCTTGCCATCCCGGGGATCAGTCTGGTGAACCTTCGCTGCACTCCCTCAATAGCAAGAACATCCTTCCTCAGATTAGGAGCCCAAAACTGAACACAATATTCCAGGTGAGGCCTCACAAAGGTCCTGTACAACTGCATTAAGACCTCCCTGCTCCTATACTCAAATCCCCTAGCTATGAAGGCCAACATAGCATTTGCCTTCTTCACCGCCTGCTGTACCTGCATGCCAACTTTCAATGACTGATGTACCATGACACCCAGGTCTCGTTGCACCTCCCCTTTTCCTAATCTGCCGCCATTCAGATAATATTCCGTCCTCATGTTTTTCACACCAAAGTGGATACCCTCACATTTATCCACATTATACTGCATCTGCCACTCGTTTGCCCACTCACCTAATCTGTCCAAGTCACCCTGCAGCCTTTTAGCATCCTCCTCACAGCTCACACCATCCCCCAGCTTAGTGTCATCTGCAAACTTGGAGAAATTACACTCAAGTCCCTCATCCAAATCGTTAATGTATATTGTAAAGAGCTGGGGTCCCAGCACTGAGCCCTGCGGCATCCCACTAGTCACTGCCTGCCATTCTGAAAAGGACCCGTTTATCCCGACTCTCTGCTTCCTGTCTGCCAACCAGTTCTCTATCCACATCAGTACATTACCCCCAATACCATGCGCTTTAATTTTGCACACAAATCTCTTGTGTGGGACCTTGTCAAAAGCCTTTTGAAAGTCCAAATACACCACATCCACCAGTTCTCTCTTTTCCACTCTACTAGTTACATCCTCAAAAATTCTAGAAGGTTTGTCAAGCAGGATTTTCCTTTCATAAATCCATGTTGACTTGGACCGATACTGTCACTGCTTTCCAAATGTGCTGCTATTTCATCTTTAATAATTGATTCCAACATTTTCCCCACTACTGATGTCAGGCTATAATTACCTGCCTTCACTTTCCCATCCTTCTTCAAGAGTTGTGTTATATTATCTACCCACCAGTCCATAGGAACCGATCCAGAGTCGATAGACTGTTGGAAAATGATCATCAATGCATCCACTATTTCTTGGGCTACTTCCTTAAGTACTCTGGAATGCAGACTATCAGGCCCCGAGGATTTATCGGCCTTCAATCCCATCAATTTCCCGAACACAATTTCCCGCCTAATAAGATTTCCTTCAGTTCCTCCTTCTCGCGAGACACTCGGTCCCTTCGTATTTCCAGAAGATTATTTGTGTCTTCCTTCGTGAAGACAGAACCAAAGTATTTGTTTAACTGATCCACCATTTCTTTGTTCCCCATTATAAATTCACCTGAATCTGACTGCAAGGGACCTATGTTTGCCTTCACTAATCTTTTTCTCTTCACGTATCTATACAAGCATTTGCAGTCAGTTTTTATGTTCCCAGCAAGCTTCCTCTCATACTCTATTTTCCCCCTCCTAATTAAACCCTTTGTCCTCCTCTACTGTATTATAAAATACTCCCAGTCCTCAGGTTTGCTGCTTTTTCTGGCCAATTTATATACCTCTTCCTTGGATTTAACACTATCCTTAATTTCCCTTGTTAGCCATGGTTGAGCCACCTTCCCCGTTTTATTTTTACTCCAGATAGGGATGTACAATTGTTGAAGTTCATCCATGTGATCTTTAAATGTTTGCCATTGCCTATCCACCGTTAACCCATTAAGTATCATTCGCCAGTCTATTCTAGCCAATTCACGTCTCATACCATCAAAGTTACCTTTCCTTAAGTTCATGACCCTAGTCTCTGAATTAACCGTGTCACTCTCCATTTTAATGAAGTATTCTACCATATTATGGTCACTCTTCCCCAAGGGGCCTCGCACAACAAGATTGCTAATTAGTCCTTTCTCATTACACATCACTCAGTCTAGGATGACCAGCCCTCTAGTTGGCTCCTCGACATATTGTTCTAGAAAACCATCCCGAATACACTGCAGGAAATCCTCCTCCACTGCATTGCTACCAGTTTGGTTAGCCCAATCAATATGTAGATTAAAGTCACCCATGATAACTGCTGTACCTTTATTGCAGACATCCCTTATTTCTTGTTTGATGCTGTCCCCAACCTCGCTATTACTGTTTGGTGGTCTGTACACAACTCCCACCAGCGTTTTCTGCCCTTTGATATTCCGTAGCTCCACCCATACCGATTCCACATCATCCAAGCTAATGTCCTTCCTTACTATTGCATTAATTTCCTCTTTAACCAGCAATGCCACCCCACCTCCTTTTCCTTTCTATCTGTCCTTCCTAAATGTTGACTATCCCTGGATGTTGAGTTCCCAGCCTTGGTCACCCTGGAGCCATGTCTCCGTGATGCGAATTACATCATCTCCGTTAATTGCTGTCTGTGCAGTTAATTCGTCCACCTTGTTGCGAATACTCCTCGCATTGAGGCACGGAGCCTTCAGGCTTGTCTTTTTAACACCCTTTGCCCCTTTAGAATTTTGCTGTAATGTGGTCCTTTTTGCTTTTTGCCATGGGTTTCTCTACCCTCCACTTTTACTTTTCTTCTTTCTATCTTTTACTTCTGCCCCATTCTACTTTCCTCTGTCTCCCTGCATAGGTTCCCATCCCCCTGCCACATTAGTTTAACCCCTCCTCAACAGCACGAGCAAACACTTCCCCGAGGACATTGGTTCCGGTCCTGCCCAGGTGCAGACCGTCCGGTTTGTACTGGTCGCACCTCCCCCAGAACCGGTTCCAACATCCCAGGAATTTGAATCCTTCCCTTCTGCACCACTCCTCAAGCCACTGTACCCCAGTGAAAGTCAGTGTGTGTGGGACTGTACCCCAGTCAGAGTCATTGTGTGTGGAACCCGTACCCCAGTGAGGGTCAGTGTGTGTGGAACTCGTAACCCAGTGAGAATCAGTGTGTGTGGGAACTGCACCGCAGTGAGAGTCAGTGTCTGTGGACCTGTACCCCAATGAGAGTCAGTATGTGTGGAACTGTACCCAAGTGAGAGTCTGTGAGACCCGTACCCCAGTGAGAGTCAGTGACTGTGGACCTGTACCCCAGTGAGAGTCAGTGTGTGTGGAATTGTAGCCCAGTGAGAATCAGTGTGTGGGGACCCATACCCCAGTGAGAGTCAGTGTGTGTGGAACTGTACCCCAGTGAGAGTCAGTGTTTGTGGAACTGTACCCGAGTGAGAGTCAGTGTGTGTGGAATTTGACCCCAGTGAGAGTCAGTGTGTGTGGCACCTGTACCCCAGTGAGAATCAGTGTGTGTGGAACTGTACCCCAGTGAGAGTCAGTGTGTGTGGGACCCGTACCCCAGTGAGAGTCAGTGTGTGTGGCACCTGTACCCCACTGAGAATCAGTGTGTGTGGAACTGTACCCCAGTGAGAGTCAGTGTGTGTGGGACCCGTACCCCAGTGAGAGTCAGTGTGTGTGGAATTGTACCCCAACGAGAGTCATTGAGTGTGGAACTTTACCCCAGTGAGAGTCAGTGTCTGTGGCACCCGTACCCCAGTGAGAGTCAGTGTGTGTGGGACCCTTACCCCAGTGAGAGTCAGTATGTGTGGGACTATACCCCAGTGAGAGTCACTGTGTTGGAATTTGACCCCAGTGAGAGTCAGTGTGTGTGGCACCTGTACACCAATGAGAATCAGTGTGTGTGGAACTGTACCCCATTGAGAGTCAGTGTGTGTGGGACCCGTACCCCAGTGAGAGTCAGTGTGTGTGGGACCCGTACCCCAGTGAGAGTCAGTGTGTGTGGCACCTGTACCCCACTGAGAATCAGTGTGTGTGGAACTGTACCCCATTGAGAGTCAGTGTGTGTGGGACCCGTACCCCAGTGAGTGTCAGTGTGTGTGGAACTGTACCCAAGTGAGAGTCAGTGTGTGTGGAACTGTACCCCAGTGAGAGTCAGTGTGTGTGGGACCCGTACCCCAGTGAGAGTCAGTGCATGTGGGACCCGTACCCCAGTGAGTGTCAGTGTGTGTGGAACTGTACCCAAGTGAGAGTCAGTGTGTGTGGGACCCGTACCCCAGTGAGAGTCAGTGTGTGTGGGACCCGTACCCCAGTGAGAGTCAGTGTGTGTGGCACCCGTAGCCCAGTGAGAGTCAGTGTGTGTGGGACTATACCCCAGTGAGAGTCAGTGTGTGTGGAATTTGACCCCAGTGAGAATCAGTGTGTGTGGGACCCGTTCCCCAGTGAGAGTCAGTGTGTGTGGAATTGTACCCCAGTGAGAGTCAGTGTGTGTGGGACCCGTAGCCCAGTGAGAGTCAGTATGTGTGGGACTATACCCCAGTGAGAGTCAGTGTGTGTGGAATTTGACCCCAGTGAGAGTCAGTGTGTGTGGCACCTGTACCCCACTGAGAATCAGTGTGTGTGGAACTGTACCCCATTGAGAGTCAGTGTGTGTGGGACCCGTACCCCAGTGAGTGTCAGTATGTGTGGAACTGTACCCCATTGAGAGTCAGTGTATGTGGGACCCGTACCCCAGTGCGAGTCAGTGTATGTGGGACCCGTTCCCCAGTGAGAGTCAGTGTGTGTGGGACCCGTACCCAGTGCGAGTCAGTGTGTGTGGAATTGTACCCCAGTGAGAGTCAGTGTGTGTGGGACCCGTAGCCCAGTGAGAGTCAGTATGTGTGGAACCCATACCCCAGTGAGAGTCATTGTGTGTGGGACCCGTACACCAGTGAGAGTCAGTGTGTGTGGGACCCGTACCCCAGTGCGAGTCAGTGTGTGTGGAACTGTAACCAAGTGAGAGTCAGTGTGTGTGGGACTGTACCCCTGTGAGAGTCAGTGTGTGTGGGATCCGTACCCCAGTGGAAGTCAGTGTGTGTGGCATTGTACCCCAGTGAGAGTCAGTGTGTGTGGGAACTGTACCGCAGTGAGAGTCAGTGTCTGTGGACCTGTACCCCACTGAGAGTCAGTGTGTGTGGAACTGTACCCCACTGAGAGTCATTGTGTGTGGAACTGTACCCAATTGAGAGTCAGTGTGTGTGGAACTGTACCCAAGTGAGAGTCAGTGTGTGTGGAACTGTACCCAAGTGAGAGTCAGTGTGTGTGGAACTGTACCCAAGTGAGAGTCAGTGTGTGTGGAACTGTACCCAATTGAGAGTCAGTGTGTGTGGAACTGTACCCAAGTGAGAGTCAGTGTGTGTGGAACTGTACCCAAGTGAGAGTCAGTGTGTGTGGAACTGTACCCAAGTGAGAGTCAGTGTGTGTGGAACTGTACCCAAGTGAGAGTCAGTGTGTGTGGAACTGTACCCCAGTGAGAGTCAGTGTGTGTGGAACTGTACCCAAGTGAGAGTCATTGTGTGTGGAACTGTACCCCATTGAGAGTCAGTGTGTGTGGAACTGTACCCCAGTGAGAGTCAGTGTGTGTGGCACTGTACCCAAGTGAGAGTCAGTGTCTGTGGAACTGTACCCCAGTGAGAGTCAGTGTGTGTGGCACCTTACCCCACTGAGAATCAATGTGTGTGGAACTGTACCCCATTGAGAGTCAGTGTGTGTGGAACTGTACCCCAGTGAGAGTCAGTGTGTGTGGAACTGTACCCCAGTGAGAGTCAGTGTGTGTGGCACCTTACCCCACTGAGAATCAATGTGTGTGGAACTGTACCCCATTGAGAGTCAGTGTGTGTGGAACTGTACCCCAGTGAGAGTCAGTGTGTGTGGAACTGTACCCCAGTGAGAGTCAGTGTGTGTGGCACCTTACCCCACTGAGAATCAATGTGTGTGGAACTGTACCCCATTGAGAGTCAGTGTGTGTGGGACCCGTACCCCAGTGAGAGTCAGTGTGTGTGACAATGTACCCAAGTGAGAGTCAGTGTGTGTGGCACTGTACCCAAGTGAGAGTCAGTGTGTGTGGAACTGTACCCCAGTGAGAGTCAGTGTGTGTGGCACCTTACCCCACTGAGAATCAATGTGTGTGGAACTGTACCCCATTGAGAGTCAGTGTGTGTGGGACCCGTACCCCAGTGAGAGTCAGTGTGTGTGACAATGTACCCAAGTGAGAGTCAGTGTGTGTGGCACTGTACCCAAGTGAGAGTCAGTGTGTGTGGAACTGTACCCCAGGCTGAGTCAGTGTGTGTGGGACCCGTACCGCAGTGTGAGTCAGTGTCTGTGGACCTGTACCCCAGTGAGAGTCAGTGTGTGTGGGACCCGTACCCCATTGAGAGTCATTGTGTGTGGAACTTTACCCCAGTGAGAGTCAGTGTGTGTGGCACCCGTACCCCAGTGAGAGTCAGTGTGTGTGGGACCCTTACCCCAGTGAGAGTCAGTGTGTGTGGAATTGTACACCAGTGAGAGTCAGTGTGTGTGGGACCCGAACCCCAGTGAGAGTCATTGTGTGTGGAACTTTACCCCAGTGAGAGTCAGTGTGTGTGGAACTGTACCCAAGTGAGAGTCAGTGTGTGTGGAACTGTACCCAAGTGAGAGTCAGTGTGTGTGGAACTGTACCCCAGTGAGAGTCGGTGTGTGTGGAACTGTACCCCAGTGAGAGTCAGTGTGTGTGGAACTGTACCCCAGTGAGAGTCAGTGTGTGTGGAACCCGTACCCCAGTGAGAGTCATTGTGTGTGGAACTTTACCCCAGTGAGAGTCAGTGTGTGTGGCACCCGTACCCCAGTGAGAGTCAGTGTGTGTGGAATTGTACCCCAGTGAGAGTCAGTGTGTGTGGAACCCGTACCCCAGTGAGAGTCAGTGTGTGTGGAATTGTACCCCAGTGAGAGTCAGTGTGTGTGGAATTGTACCCCAGTGAGAGTCAGTGTGTGTGGAACCCGTACCCCAGTGAGAGTCAGTGTGTGTGGGACTGTACACCAGTGAGAGTCAATGTGTGTGGCACCTGTACCCCAGTGAGAGTCAGTGTATGTGGTACTGTACACCAGTGAGAGTCAGTGTGTGTGTGGGACTGCACCCCAGTGAGAGTCAGTATGTGTGGAACTGTACCCCAGTGAGAGTCACTGTGTGTGGGATCCGTACCCCAGTGGAAGTCAGTGTGTGTGGGACTGTACCCCAGTGAGAGGCAGTGTTTGTGGAACAATACCCCATTGAGAGTCAGTGTGTGTGGAACTGTACCCCACTGAGAGTCATTGTGTGTGGAACTGTACCCCACTGAGAGTCAGTGTATGTGGAACTGTACCCAAGTGAGAGTCAGTGTGTGTGGAACTGTACCCAATTGAGAGTCAGTGTGTGTGGAACTGTACCCAAGTGAGAGTCAGTGTGTGTGGAACTGTACCCAAGTGAGAGTCAGTGTGTGTGGAACTGTACCCCATTGAGAGTCAGTGTATGTGGGACCCGTACCCCAGTGAGAGTCAGTGTGTGTGGCACCCGTACCCCACTGAGAGTCAGTGTATGTGGAACTGTACCCAAGTGAGAGTCAGTGTGTGTGGAACTGTACCCAATTGAGAGTCAGTGTGTGTGGAACTGTACCCAAGTGAGAGTCAGTGTGTGTGGCACTGTACCCAAGTGAGAGTCAGTGTGTGTGGAACTGTACCCCATTGAGAGTCAGTGTGTGTGGGAACTGTACCGCAGTGAGAGTCAGTGTCTGTGGACCTGTACCCCAGTGAGAGTCAGTATGTGTGGAACTGTATCCCAGTGAGAGTCTGTGGGACCCGTACCCCAGTGAGAGTCAGTGTCTGTGGAACTGTACCCCAGTGAGAGTCAGTGTGTGTGGAATTCTACCCCAGTGAGAGTCAGTGTGTGTGGAACTGTACCCCAGTGAGAGTCAGTGTGTGTGGCACCTTACCCCACTGAGAATCAATGTGTGTGGAACTGTACCCCATTGAGAGTCAGTGTGTGTGGGACCCGTACCCCAGTGAGAGTCAGTGTGTGTGACAATGTACCCAAGTGAGAGTCAGTGTGTGTGGCACTGTACCCAAGTGAGAGTCAGTGTGTGTGGAACTGTACCCCAGGCTGAGTCAGTGTGTGTGGGATCGTACCGCAGTGTGAGTCAGTGTCTGTGGACCTGTACCCCAGTGAGAGTCAGTGTGTGTGGGACCCGTACCCCAGTGAGAGTCATTGTGTGTGGAACTTTACCCCAGTGAGAGTCAGTGTGTGTGGCACCCGTACCCCAGTGAGAGTCAGTGTGTGTGGAACCCTTACCCCAGTGAGAGTCAGTGTGTGTGGAATTGTACCCCAGTGAGAGTCAGTGTGTGTGGGACCCGAACCCCAGTGAGAGTCATTGTGTGTGGAACTTTACCCCAGTGAGAGTCAGTGTGTGTGGAACTGTACCCAAGTGAGAGTCAGTGTGTGTGGAACTGTACCCCAGTGAGAGTCGGTGTGTGTGGAACTGTACCCCAGTGAGAGTCAGTGTGTGTGGAACCCGTACCCCAGTGAGAGTCATTGTGTGTGGAACTTTACCCCAGTGAGAGTCAGTGTGTGTGGCACCCGTACCCCAGTGAGAGTCAGTGTGTGTGGAATTGTACCCCAGTGAGAGTCAGTGTGTGTGGAACCCGTACCCCAGTGAGAGTCAGTGTGTGTGGAATTGTACCCCAGTGAGAGTCAGTGTGTGTGGAATTGTACCCCAGTGAGAGTCAGTGTGTGTGGGACTGTACACCAGTGAGAGTCAATGTGTGTGGCACCTGTACCCCAGTGAGAGTCAGTGTATGTGGTACTGTACACCAGTGAGAGTCAGTGTGTGTGTGGGACTGCACCCCAGTGAGAGTCAGTATGTGTGGAACTGTACCCCAGTGAGAGTCACTGTGTGTGGGATCCGTACCCCAGTGGAAGTCAGTGTGTGTGGGACTGTACCCCAGTGAGAGGCAGTGTTTGTGGAACAATACCCCATTGAGAGTCAGTGTGTGTGGAACTGTACCCCACTGAGAGTCATTGTGTGTGGAACTGTACCCCACTGAGAGTCAGTGTATGTGGAACTGTACCCAAGTGAGAGTCAGTGTGTGTGGAACTGTACCCAATTGAGAGTCAGTGTGTGTGGAACTGTACCCAAGTGAGAGTCAGTGTGTGTGGAACTGTACCCAAGTGAGAGTCAGTGTGTGTGGAACTGTACCCCATTGAGAGTCAGTGTATGTGGGACCCGTACCCCAGTGAGAGTCAGTGTGTGTGGCACCCGTACCCCACTGAGAGTCAGTGTATGTGGAACTGTACCCAAGTGAGAGTCAGTGTGTGTGGAACTGTACCCAATTGAGAGTCAGTGTGTGTGGAACTGTACCCAAGTGAGAGTCAGTGTGTGTGGCACTGTACCCAAGTGAGAGTCAGTGTGTGTGGAACTGTACCCCATTGAGAGTCAGTGTGTGTGGGAACTGTACCGCAGTGAGAGTCAGTGTGTGTGGAACTGTATCCCAGTGAGAGTCTGTGGGACCCGTACCCCAGTGAGAGTCAGTGTCTGTGGAACTGTACCCCAGTGAGAGTCAGTGTGTGTGGAATTCTACCCCAGTGAGAGTCAGTGTGTGTGGAACTGTACCCCAGTGAGAGTCAGTGTGTGTGGCACCTTACCCCACTGAGAATCAATGTGTGTGGAACTGTACCCCATTGAGAGTCAGTGTGTGTGGGACCCGTACCCCAGTGAGAGTCAGTGTGTGTGACAATGTACCCAAGTGAGAGTCAGTGTGTGTGGCACTGTACCCAAGTGAGAGTCAGTGTGTGTGGAACTGTACCCCAGGCTGAGTCAGTGTGTGTGGGACCCGTACCGCAGTGTGAGTCAGTGTCTGTGGACCTGTACCCCAGTGAGAGTCAGTGTGTGTGGGACCCGTACCCCAGTGAGAGTCATTGTGTGTGGAACTTTACCCCAGTGAGAGTCAGTGTGTGTGGCACCCGTACCCCAGTGAGAGTCAGTGTGTGTGGAACCCTTACCCCAGTGAGAGTCAGTGTGTGTGGAATTGTACCCCAGTGAGAGTCAGTGTGTGTGGGACCCGAACCCCAGTGAGAGTCATTGTGTGTGGAACTTTACCCCAGTGAGAGTCAGTGTGTGTGGAACTGTACCCAAGTGAGAGTCAGTGTGTGTGGAACTGTACCCCAGTGAGAGTCGGTGTGTGTGGAACTGTACCCCAGTGAGAGTCAGTGTGTGTGGAACCCGTACCCCAGTGAGAGTCATTGTGTGTGGAACTTTACCCCAGTGAGAGTCAGTGTGTGTGGCACCCGTACCCCAGTGAGAGTCAGTGTGTGTGGAATTGTACCCCAGTGAGAGTCAGTGTGTGTGGAATTCTACCCCAGTGAGAGTCAGTGTGTGTGGAACTGTACCCCAGTGAGAGTCAGTGTGTGTGGCACCTTACCCCACTGAGAATCAATGTGTGTGGAACTGTACCCCATTGAGAGTCAGTGTGTGTGGGACCCGTACCCCAGTGAGAGTCAGTGTGTGTGACAATGTACCCAAGTGAGAGTCAGTGTGTGTGGCACTGTACCCAAGTGAGAGTCAGTGTGTGTGGAACTGTACCCCAGGCTGAGTCAGTGTGTGTGGGATCGTACCGCAGTGTGAGTCAGTGTCTGTGGACCTGTACCCCAGTGAGAGTCAGTGTGTGTGGGACCCGTACCCCAGTGAGAGTCATTGTGTGTGGAACTTTACCCCAGTGAGAGTCAGTGTGTGTGGCACCCGTACCCCAGTGAGAGTCAGTGTGTGTGGAACCCTTACCCCAGTGAGAGTCAGTGTGTGTGGAATTGTACCCCAGTGAGAGTCAGTGTGTGTGGGACCCGAACCCCAGTGAGAGTCATTGTGTGTGGAACTTTACCCCAGTGAGAGTCAGTGTGTGTGGAACTGTACCCAAGTGAGAGTCAGTGTGTGTGGAACTGTACCCCAGTGAGAGTCGGTGTGTGTGGAACTGTACCCCAGTGAGAGTCAGTGTGTGTGGAACCCGTACCCCAGTGAGAGTCATTGTGTGTGGAACTTTACCCCAGTGAGAGTCAGTGTGTGTGGCACCCGTACCCCAGTGAGAGTCAGTGTGTGTGGAATTGTACCCCAGTGAGAGTCAGTGTGTGTGGAACCCGTACCCCAGTGAGAGTCAGTGTGTGTGGAATTGTACCCCAGTGAGAGTCAGTGTGTGTGGAATTGTACCCCAGTGAGAGTCAGTGTGTGTGGGACTGTACACCAGTGAGAGTCAATGTGTGTGGCACCTGTACCCCAGTGAGAGTCAGTGTATGTGGTACTGTACACCAGTGAGAGTCAGTGTGTGTGTGGGACTGCACCCCAGTGAGAGTCAGTATGTGTGGAACTGTACCCCAGTGAGAGTCACTGTGTGTGGGATCCGTACCCCAGTGGAAGTCAGTGTGTGTGGGACTGTACCCCAGTGAGAGGCAGTGTTTGTGGAACAATACCCCATTGAGAGTCAGTGTGTGTGGAACTGTACCCCACTGAGAGTCATTGTGTGTGGAACTGTACCCCACTGAGAGTCAGTGTATGTGGAACTGTACCCAAGTGAGAGTCAGTGTGTGTGGAACTGTACCCAATTGAGAGTCAGTGTGTGTGGAACTGTACCCAAGTGAGAGTCAGTGTGTGTGGAACTGTACCCAAGTGAGAGTCAGTGTGTGTGGAACTGTACCCCATTGAGAGTCAGTGTATGTGGGACCCGTACCCCAGTGAGAGTCAGTGTGTGTGGCACCCGTACCCCACTGAGAGTCAGTGTATGTGGAACTGTACCCAAGTGAGAGTCAGTGTGTGTGGAACTGTACCCAATTGAGAGTCAGTGTGTGTGGAACTGTACCCAAGTGAGAGTCAGTGTGTGTGGCACTGTACCCAAGTGAGAGTCAGTGTGTGTGGAACTGTACCCCATTGAGAGTCAGTGTGTGTGGGAACTGTACCGCAGTGAGAGTCAGTGTGTGTGGAACTGTATCCCAGTGAGAGTCTGTGGGACCCGTACCCCAGTGAGAGTCAGTGTCTGTGGAACTGTACCCCAGTGAGAGTCAGTGTGTGTGGAATTCTACCCCAGTGAGAGTCAGTGTGTGTGGAACTGTACCCCAGTGAGAGTCAGTGTGTGTGGCACCTTACCCCACTGAGAATCAATGTGTGTGGAACTGTACCCCATTGAGAGTCAGTGTGTGTGGGACCCGTACCCCAGTGAGAGTCAGTGTGTGTGACAATGTACCCAAGTGAGAGTCAGTGTGTGTGGCACTGTACCCAAGTGAGAGTCAGTGTGTGTGGAACTGTACCCCAGGCTGAGTCAGTGTGTGTGGGACCCGTACCGCAGTGTGAGTCAGTGTCTGTGGACCTGTACCCCAGTGAGAGTCAGTGTGTGTGGCACCCGTACCCCAGTGAGAGTCAGTGTGTGTGGAACCCTTACCCCAGTGAGAGTCAGTGTGTGTGGAATTGTACCCCAGTGAGAGTCAGTGTGTGTGGGACCCGAACCCCAGTGAGAGTCATTGTGTGTGGAACTTTACCCCAGTGAGAGTCAGTGTGTGTGGAACTGTACCCAAGTGAGAGTCAGTGTGTGTGGAACTGTACCCCAGTGAGAGTCGGTGTGTGTGGAACTGTACCCCAGTGAGAGTCAGTGTGTGTGGAACCCGTACCCCAGTGAGAGTCATTGTGTGTGGAACTTTACCCCAGTGAGAGTCAGTGTGTGTGGCACCCGTACCCCAGTGAGAGTCAGTGTGTGTGGAATTGTACCCCAGTGAGAGTCATTGTGTGTGGAACTTTACCCCAGTGAGAGTCAGTGTGTGTGGCACCCGTACCCCAGTGAGAGTCAGTGTGTGTGGAACCCGTACCCCAGTGAGAGTCAGTGTGTGTGGAACTGTACCCCAGTGAGAGTCAGTGTGTGTGGAACCCGTACCCCAGTGAGAGTCAGTGTGTGTGGGACTGTACACCAGTGAGAGTCAATGTGTGTGGCACCTGTACCCCAGTGAGAGTCAGTGTATGTGGTACTGTACACCAGTGAGAGTCAGTGTGTGTGTGGGACTGCACCCCAGTGAGAGTCAGTATGTGTGGAACTGTACCCCAGTGAGAGTCACTGTGTGTGGGATCCGTACCCCAGTGGAAGTCAGTGTGTGTGGGACTGTACCCCAGTGAGAGGCAGTGTTTGTGGAACAATACCCCATTGAGAGTCAGTGTGTGTGGGAACTGTACCGCAGTGAGAGTCAGTGTCTGTGGACCTGTACCCCAGTGAGAGTCAGTATGTGTGGAACTGTATCCCAGTGAGAGTCTGTGGGACCCGTACCCCAGTGTGAGTCAGTGTCTGTGGAACTGTACCCCAGTGTGAGTCAGTGTGTGTGGAATTGTACCCCAGTGAGAGTCAGTGTGTGTGGAACTGTACCCCAGTGAGAGTCAGTGTGTGTGGCACCTTACCCCACTGAGAATCAATGTGTGTGGAACTGTACCCCATTGAGAGTCAGTGTGTGTGGGACCCGTACCCCAGTGAGAGTCAGTGTGTGTGACAATGTACCCAAGTGAGAGTCAGTGTGTGTGGCACTGTACCCAAGTGAGAGTCAGTGTGTGTGGAATTGTACCCCAGTGAGAGTCAGTGTGTGTGGAACCCGTACCCCAGTGAGAGTCAGTGTGTGTGGGACTGTACACCAGTGAGAGTCAATGTGTGTGGCACCTGTACCCCAGTGAGAGTCAGTGTATGTGGTACTGTACACCAGTGAGAGTCAGTGTGTGTGTGGGACTGCACCCCAGTGAGAGTCAGTATGTGTGGAACTGTACCCCAGTGAGAGTCACTGTGTGTGGAACTGTACCCAAGTGAGAGTCAGTGTGTGTGGCACTGTACCCAAGTGAGAGTCAGTGTGTGTGGAACTGTACCCCATTGAGAGTCAGTGTGTGTGGGAACTGTACCGCAGTGAGAGTCAGTGTCTGTGGACCTGTACCCCAGTGAGAGTCAGTATGTGTGGAACTGTATCCCAGTGAGAGTCTGTGGGACCCGTACCCCAGTGAGAGTCAGTGTCTGTGGAACTGTACCCCAGTGAGAGTCAGTGTGTGTGGAATTCTACCCCAGTGAGAGTCAGTGTGTGTGGAACTGTACCCCAGTGAGAGTCAGTGTGTGTGGCACCTTACCCCACTGAGAATCAATGTGTGTGGAACTGTACCCCATTGAGAGTCAGTGTGTGTGGGACCCGTACCCCAGTGAGAGTCAGTGTGTGTGACAATGTACCCAAGTGAGAGTCAGTGTGTGTGGCACTGTACCCAAGTGAGAGTCAGTGTGTGTGGAACTGTACCCCAGGCTGAGTCAGTGTGTGTGGGACCCGTACCGCAGTGTGAGTCAGTGTCTGTGGACCTGTACCCCAGTGAGAGTCAGTGTGTGTGGGACCCGTACCCCAGTGAGAGTCATTGTGTGTGGAACTTTACCCCAGTGAGAGTCAGTGTGTGTGGCACCCGTACCCCAGTGAGAGTCAGTGTGTGTGGAACCCTTACCCCAGTGAGAGTCAGTGTGTGTGGAATTGTACCCCAGTGAGAGTCAGTGTGTGTGGGACCCGAACCCCAGTGAGAGTCATTGTGTGTGGAACTTTACCCCAGTGAGAGTCAGTGTGTGTGGAACTGTACCCAAGTGAGAGTCAGTGTGTGTGGAACTGTACCCCAGTGAGAGTCGGTGTGTGTGGAACTGTACCCCAGTGAGAGTCAGTGTGTGTGGAACCCGTACCCCAGTGAGAGTCATTGTGTGTGGAACTTTACCCCAGTGAGAGTCAGTGTGTGTTGCACCCGTACCCCAGTGAGAGTCAGTGTGTGTGGAATTGTACCCCAGTGAGAGTCAGTGTGTGTGGAACCCGTACCCCAGTGTGAGTCAGTGTGTGTGGAATTGTACCCCAGTGAGAGTCAGTGTGTGTGGAACTGTACCCCAGTGAGAGTCAGTGTGTGTGGCACCTTACCCCACTGAGAATCAATGTGTGTGGAACTGTACCCCATTGAGAGTCAGTGTGTGTGGGACCCGTACCCCAGTGAGAGTCAGTGTGTGTGACAATGTACCCAAGTGAGAGTCAGTGTGTGTGGCATTGTACCCAAGTGAGAGTCAGTGTGTGTGGAACTGTACCCCAGGCTGAGTCAGTGTGTGTGGGACCCGTACCGCAGTGTGAGTCAGTGTCTGTGGACCTGTACCCCAGTGAGAGTCAGTGTGTGTGGGACCCGTACCCCAGTGAGAGTCATTGTGTGTGGAACTTTACCCCAGTGAGAGTCAGTGTGTGTGGCACCCGTACCCCAGTGAGAGTCAGTGTGTGTGGGACCCTTACCCCAGTGAGAGTCAGTGTGTGTGGAATTGTACCCCAGTGAGAGTCAGTGTGTGTGGGACCCGAACCCCAGTGAGAGTCATTGTGTGTGGAACTTTACCCCAGTGAGAGTCAGTGTGTGTGGAACTGTACCCAAGTGAGAGTCAGTGTGTGTGGAACTGTACCCCAGTGAGAGTCAGTGTGTGTGGAACTGTACCCCAGTGAGAGTCAGTGTGTGTGGAACCCGTACCCCAGTGAGAGTCATTGTGTGTGGCACCTGTACCCCAGTGAGAGTCAGTGTGTGTGGGACTGTACACCAGTGAGAGTCAATGTGTGTGGGACTGTACACCAGTGAGAGTCAGTGTGTGTGGGACTGTACCCCAGTGAGAGTCAGTGTGTGTGGTACTGTACCCCAGTGAGAGTCAGTGTGTGTGGACCTGTACCCCAGAGAGTGTCGGCGTATGTGGAACCCAGAGAGAGTCAGCCCTTTCGGAGACCATGAGAAACGTGTATTGATTTTTCTTGTGAAATGAAATGAAGCCGTCTGGCAGTCGTGTGAGCACTGGGAGCTTGACTGCTCCGGGATGCTGTCGATTAAGTACAATTCCTGGGGTTGCGTATGATGCAGTGTGGGGTAATGGCAGCATCAGATGTTGTGGTGAACACTCGGTCAGCTCGGTGAGCAGCTCCTGTAATTGGGACTGTGATTGTATGGAACTGTGTGCATTTGTCCCTCATAGTCACCCTCCCTCCAGGTAGCAGAGTCCTTTGCCAGCACCTGCTCTCATTTGCATGTGGGAGCGATGTGACCCTTGGCTTGTTGTTAGCGCAGTGTGAGCAATGCTGAGCTGTGACTGGGTGAGTGTTGTGTTGGCTCGAGCTGAGGCAGCTGTTGCTACGGTTTGTTGCTTACCCTGTCTGTGTACCCTTACAGGTAGCTGGCCTCACATCTGATGAACCTGGAGTCCTTGATAGACAAAGTACAACAGGACCTCGAACCAACTGCAAAGGTGACTGTTCCTGGAATCCATGTTGTAACCCTTAGGAAATCTCCGATAACCTATAGCTGCAAATACACAAGGTCTGTTTTACAACAACAACAAATTGCCTTTACCGTAGTGAATCGTCCGAAGGTGCTTCACAGGACTATTATGAGATAAAACAATTTGACACCAAGCCGCATAAGTAGAAATTAGCACGTGACCTAAAGCTTGATCAAAGAGGTAGGTTTTAAGGAGCGTCTTGAAGGAGGAAAGAGGTAGTGAGGCGAAGAGGTTTAGGGAGGGAATTCCAGAGTTTAGGGCCGAGGTAACAGAAGGCACGACCACCAATGGTGGAGTGACTATAATCAGGGACGCTGAAGAGGGCAGAATTACAGGAGCACAGACATCTCGGGGGGTTGTAGGGCTGGAGGAGATTACAGAGATCGGGAGGGGCGAGCCCATGGGGCGATTTGTCAACGAGAATGATAATTTTGAAATCGAGGCGTTGTTTAAACGGAATCCAATGTAGGTCGGTGAGCACAGAGGTGATGGGTGAGCAGGACTCGGTGCGAGTTAGGACACAGGGCTGGCATGTTTTGGATCACCTCTAGTTTAAGTCAGGAAGAATATGGGAGGCCAGCCAGGGATGCATTGGAATACTCCCGTCTAGAGGTAACAAAGGCGTGGATGAGCTGAGGTAAGGGTGCAAGGGTCAAGGATGTCTCGGAGCGGGTGCAGGACATTCTAAAAAGGGAGGGAGAACAGCCAGTCGCTCTGTGAGCATCAAACACAGCACTGACCGAGACCTCTCTCTGTGTAAGCATCAAACACAGCATTGACCGAGGCCTCTCTGTGTGAGCATCAAACACAGCACTGACCGAGACCTCTATGTGAGAGCATCAAACACTGCACTGACCGAGGCCTCTCTGTGTGAGCATCAAACACATTGGTACCAACAACATAGATAAAAAAAGGGATGAGGTGCTACGAGACGAATTTAAGGAGCGATGTTACAGAGGTGGAAGTAGGTGGTTTTAATTATGCTGCGGATATGTGGTCGGACGGAGTTTGTGGCAGGGAATAGATAGGCGTTTCTGCGGCCGCAACCGAGACTCCAGGATGGTATGTTGCCTCCCTGGTGCAAGGGTCAAGGATGTCTCGGAGCGGGTGCAGGACATTCGAAAAAGGGAGGGAGAACAGCCAGTTGTTGTGGTGCACATTGGTACCAACGACATAGATAAAAAAAGGGATGAGGTGCTATGAGACGACTTTAAGGAGCTAGGAGCTAAATTAAAAAGTAGGACCTCAAAAGTAGTAATCTCGGGATTGCTACCAGTGCCACGTGCTAGTCAGAGTAGGAATTGCAGGATAGCGCAGATGAATACGTGGCTTGAGCAGTGGTGCAGCAGGGAGGGATTCAAATTCCTGGGGCATTGGAACCGGTTCTAGGGGAGGTGGGACCAGTACAAACCGGACGGTCTGCACCTGGGCAGGACCGGAACCAATGTCCGAGGGGGAGTGTTTGCTAGTGCTGTTGGGGAGGAGTTAAACTAATATGGCAGGGGGATGGGAACCAATGCAGGGAGACAGAGGGAAACAAAAAGGAGACAAAAGCAAAAGACAGAAAGGAGATGAGTAAAAGTGGAGGGCAGAGAAACCCAAGGCAAAAAACAAAAAGGGCCACTGAATATAAAGGGGCTGCAGGAGGGGTCAAAACTAAAAATCATGGTTTAAAAACTAGTATTAAAACACTCTACCTAAATGCACGCAGCATTCGAAATAAAGTAAATGAGTTGACGGCACAAATCATTACAAATGGGTATGATTTTGTGGCCATTACAGAAACATGGTTGCAGGGTGGCCAAGACTGGGAATTAAACATACAGGGGTATCTGACGATTCGGAAAGATAGACAAGAAGGGAAAGAAGGTGTGATAGCTCTGTTAATAAAGGATGATATCAGGGCAGTTGTGAGAGACGATATTGGCTCTAATGAACAAAATGTGGAATCATTGTGGGTGGAGATTAGAGATAGTAAGGGGAAAAAGTCACTGGTGGGCGTAGTTAATAGGCCCCCAAATAATAACTTCACGGTGGGGTGGGCAATAATCAAGGGAATAATTAAGGCATGTGAAAAAGGAACGGCAGTAGTCATGGGGGATTTTAACCTACATATCGATTGGTCAACTCAAATCGCACGGGGTAGTCTGGAGGAGGAATTCATAGAAAGCATATGGGATTGTTTCTTAGAACAGTATGTTACAGAACCTACAAGGGAGCAAGCTATCTTAGATCTGGTCCTGTGTAATGAGACAGAAAAAATAAATGATCTCCTAGTAAAAGATCCTCTCGGAATGAGTGATCACAGTATGGTTGAATTTGTAATACAGATTGAGGGTGAGGAAGTTGTGTCAGAAACGAGCGTACTATGCTTAAACAAAGGGAACTACAGCGGGATGAGGGCAGAGTTGGCTAAAGTAGACTGGAAACACAGACTAAACGGTGGCACAATTGAGGAACAGTGGAGGACTTTTAAGGAGCTCTTTCATAGTGCGCAACAAAAATATATTCCAGTGAAAAAGAAGAGCGGTAAGAGAAGGGATAACCAGCCGTGGATAACCAAGGAAATAAAGGAGAGTATCAAATCAAAGACCAATGCGTATAAGGTGGCCAAGGTTAGTCGGAAATAGAAGATTGGGAAAATTTTAAACAACAGCAAAGAATGACTAAAAAAGCAATAAAGAAAGGAAAGATAGATTTCGAAGGTAAACTTGCGCAAAACATAAAAACAGATAGTAAAAGCTTTTACAGATATATAAAACGGAAAAGAGTGACTAAAGTAAATGTTGGTCCCTTCGAAGATGAGAAGGGGGATTTAATAATGGGAAACGTGGAAATGGCTGAGACCTTAAACAATTATTTTGCTTCGGTCTTCACAGTGGAAGACACAAAAACCATGCCAAAAATTGCTGGTCATGGGAATGTGGGAAGGGAGGACCTTGAGACAATCACTATCACTAGGGGGGTAGTGCTGGACAGGCTAATGGGACTCAAGGTAGACAAGTCCCCTGGTCCTGATGAAATGCATCCCAGGGTATTAAAAGAGATGGCGGAAGTTATAGCAGCTGCATTCGTTATAATCTACCAAAATTCTCTGGACTCTGGGGAGGCACCAGCGGATTGGAAAGCAGCTAATGTAATGCCTCTGTTTAAAAAAGGGGGCAGACAAAAGGCAGGTAACTATAGGCTGGTTAGTTTAACATCTGTAGTGGGGAAAATGCTTGAAACTATCATTAAGGAAGAAATAGCGGGACATCTAGAATCAAGCAGACGCAGCATGGATTCATGAAGGGGAAATCATGTTTAACTAATTTACTAGAATTTTTTGAGGATATAATGAGCATGGTGGATAGAGGTGTACCGATGGATGTGGTGTATTTAGATTTCCAAAAGGCATTCGATAAGGTGCCACACAAAAGGTTACTGCAAAAGATAGAGGTACGCGGAGTCAGAGGAAATGTATTAGCATGGATAGAGAATTGGCTGGCGAACAGAATGTAGAGAGTCGGGATAAATGGGTCCTTTTCGGGTTGGAAATCGGTGGTTAGTGGTGTGCCACAGGGATTGGTGCTGGGACCACAACTGTTTACAATATACATAGATGACCTGGAAGAGGGGACAGAGTGTAGTGTAACAAAATTTGCAGATGACACAAAGATTAGTGGGAAAGCGGGTTGTGTATAGGACACAGAGAGGCTGCAAAGAGATTTGGATAGGTTAAGCGAATGGACGAAGGTTTGGCAGATGGAATACAATGTCGGAAAGTGTGAGGTCATCCACCTTGGGAAAAAAAACGGTAAAAGGGAATATTATTTGAATGGGGAGAAATTACAACATGCTGCGGTGCAGAGGGACCTGGGGGTGAATCCCAAAAAGTTAGTTTGCAGGTGCAGCAGGTAATCAGGAAGGCGAATGGAATGTTGGCCTTCATTGCGAGAGGGATGGAGTACAAAAGCAGGGAGGTCCTGCTGCAACTGTATAGGGTATTGGTAAGGCCGCACCTGGAGTACTGCGTGCAGTTTTGGTCACCTTACTTAAGGAAGGATATACTAGCTTTGGAGGGGGTACAGAGACGATTCACTCGGCTGATTCCGGAGATGAGGGGGTTACCTTATGATGATAGATTGAGTAGACTGGGTCTTTACTTGCTGGAGTTCAGAAGGATGAGGGGGTGATCTTATAGAAACATTTAAAATAATGAAAAGGATAGACAAGATAGAGGCAGAGAGGTTGTTTCCACTGGTCGGGGAGACTAGAACTAGGGGGCACAGCCACAAAATACAGGGGAGCCTATTTAAAACTGAGTTGAGAAGGAATTTCTTCTCCCAGAGGGTTGTGAATCTGTGGAATTCTCTGCCCAAGGAAGCAGTTGAGGCGAGCTCATTGAATGTATTCAAGTCACAGATGGATAGATTTTTAACCAATAAGGGAATTAAGGGTTACGGGGAGCGGGCGGGTAAGTGGAGCTGAGTCCACGGCCAGATCAGCCATGATCTTATTGAATGGCAGAGCAGGCTCGAAGGGCTAGATGGCCTACTCATGTTCCTAATTCTTATGTACTTATGTTCTTTCGACCAAAAACAATGGCTTCGGTCTTCCTAATATTGAATTGGAAAACATTTCTGCTCATCCAGATTTTAGCCCACAAACTAGTTGAGGCGTTGGAGGAGACGAGGGGAATTATACCCCAGTGAGAGTCGGTGCCCGTGGAACTCGATCCATTGAACACGCGACCCCTTAACTCCTCGAATCTTCGACTCCTCCGACCTTTCCACCCCCTCACCCAGTTTGTGGGCTAAAATCTGGATGAGCATAAATTTTCTTCAATTGAATATGTTTTTGGTTTTGGTCCGTTCCCGAGCCACTGACTCCATCCCTCTCCCCAACATCTGGCCAAAACTGAAACTGACTGTTCGGAACCTTGGTGTCACATTTGACCCTGAAATGAGCTTTCGACCACATATACGCAGCATAACTAAGATCGCCTATTTCCACCTCCGTAACATCGTCAGTCTCCGCTCTTGCCGAAGCTCAGAGTGAGAGTCAAGGTGTGTGGAACTGTACCCCAGCGAGAGTCAGTTTGTGTGGAACTGTATCGCAGTGAGAGTCAGTTTGTGTGGAACTGTACCCCAGTGAAAGTCAGTGTGTGTGGGACCCGTATTCCAGTAAGAGTGAGTGTGTGTTGGATCTGTAACCGAGTGAGTGTCAGTTTGTGTTGAACTGTACCCGAGAGTGAGTCAGTGTGTGCTGGACCTGTACCCCAGTGAGATTCATTGTTTCTGGGACTATACGCCAGTGAGAGTCAGTGTGTGTGGAACTGTACCCCAGTGAGAGTCAGTGTGTGTGGACCTGCACACCAATTAGTGTCAGTGTGTGTGGGACTGTGCCCCAATGAGAGTCACCGTTTCTGGGACTGTACGCCAGTGAGAGTCAGTATGAGTGGATCTGTACCCCAGTGAGAGTCAGTGTGTGTGGGACTAGTGCCCAGTGAGAGTCAGTGTGTGTGGGACTGTACCCCAATGAGAATCAGTGTGTGGGACCGTGCCCCAGTGAGAGTCAGTTTGTGTGGAACTGTACCCCAGTGAGAGTCAGTGTGTGTAGGACCTGTATCCCAGAGAGGGTTAGTTTGTGTGGAACCTTACTCCAGTGAGAGTCATTGTGTGTGGGACCCGTACCCCACTGAGAGTCAGTGTGTGTGGGACTGTACCTCAGTGAGAGTCAGTGTGTGTGGAACTATACGTCAGTGAGAGTCAGTGTGTGTGGGACCCGCACCCCAGTGAGAGTCTGTGTGTTTGGAACTGTACCCCAGTGAGAGTCACTGTTTCTGGGACTGTACGCCAGTGAGAGTCAGTGTGTGTGGAACTATACCCCAGTGAGAGTCAGTGTGTGTGGGACCCGTACCCCATTGAGAGTCAGTGTGTGTGGGACCCGTACCTAAGTGAGAGTCAGTGTGTGTGGGACTGTACCCCAGTGAGAGTCAGTGTGTGTGGACCTGTACACCATTTAGTGTCAGTGTGTGTGGCACTGTGCCCCAATGATAGTCACCGTTTCTGGGACTGTACGCCAGTGAGAGTCAGTGTGTGTGGGACTGTACCCCAGTGAGAGTCAGTGTGTGTGGGACTGTACCCCAGTGAGAGTCACTGTTTCTGGGACCGTACGCCAGTGAGAGTCAGTGTGTGTATAACTGTACCCCAGTGAGAGTCAGTGTGTGTGGGACTGTACCCCAGTGAGAGTCAGTGTGTGTGGAATTGTACCCCATTGAAAGTCAGTGTGTGTGGGACTGTTCCCCAGTGAGAGTCAGTGTGTGTGGAACTGTACCCCAGTGAGAGTCAGTGTGTGTGCACCCGTACCCCAGTGAGAGTAAGTGTGTGTAGGACCTGTATCCCAGAGAGAGTTAGTTTGTGTGGAACCTTACTCCAGTGAGAGTCAGTGTGTGTGGGACCCGTACCCCACTGAGAGTCAGTGTGTCTGGGACTGTACCCCAGTGAGAGTCAGTATGAGTGGACATGTACCCCAGTGAGAGTCAGTGTGTGTGGTACTGTACCCCTGTGAGAGTCAGTGTGTGTGGGACCATGCCCCAGTGAGAGTCTGTGTGTGTGGAACTGTACCCCAGTGAGAGTCAGTGTGTGTGGGACCGTGCCCCAGTGAGAGTCAGTTTGTGTGGAACTGTACCCCAGTGAGAGTCAGTGTGTGTGGGACTGTACCCCTGTGAGAGTCAGTGTGTGGGACCGTGCCCCAGTGAGAGTCTGTGTGTGTGGAACTGTACCCCAGTGAGAGTCACTGTTTCTGGGACTGTACGCCAGTGAGAGTCAGTGTGTGTGGAACTAAACCCCAGTGAGAGTCAGTGTGTGTGCAACTGTACCCTAGTGAGAGTCAGTGTGCGTGGAACTGTACCCCAGTGTGCATCAGTGTGTGTTGAACTGTGCCCGAGAGAGATTCAATGTGTGCTTGACCCTACCCCAGTGAGAGTCAGTGTGTGTGGGACCCGTACCCCAGTGAGGGTCAATGGGTGTGGGTCCCGTGCCCCAGTGAGAGTCAGTGTGTGGGACGATACCCCAGTGAGAGTCAGTGTGTGTGGGACCCGTACCCCATTGAGAGTCAGTGTGTGTGGGACCCGTACCTAAGTGAGAGTCAGGATGTGTGGGACTGTACCCCAGTGAGAGTCAGTGTGTGTGGACCTGTACACCATTTAGTGTCAGTGTGTGTGGGACTGTGCCCCAATGATAGTCACCGTTTCTGGGACTGTACGCCAGTGAGAGTCAGTGTGTGTGGGACTGTACCCCAGTGAGAGTCAGTGTGTGTGGGACTGTACCCCAGTGAGAGTCACTGTTTCTGGGACCGTACACCAGTGAGAGTCAGTGTGTGTATAACTGTACCCCAGTGAGAGTCAGTGTGTGTGGGACTGTACCCCAGTGAGAGTCAGTGTGTGTGGAATTGTACCCCATTGAGAGTCAGTGTGTGTGGGACTGTTCCCCAGTGAGAGTCAGTGTGTGTGGAACTCTACCCCAGTGAGAGTCAGTGTGTGTGGAACTATACCCCAGTGAGAGTCAGTGTGTGTGGGACCCGTACCCCATTGAGAGTCAGTGTGTGTGGGACCCGTACCTAAGTGAGAGTCAGTGTGTGTGGGACTGTACCCCAGTGAGAGTCAGTGTGTGTGGACCTGTACACCATTTAGTGTCAGTGTGTGTGGCACTGTGCCCCAATGATAGTCACCGTTTCTGGGACTGTACGCCAGTGAGAGTCAGTGTGTGTGGGACTGTACCCCAGTGAGAGTCAGTGTGTGTGGGACTGTACCCCAGTGAGAGTCACTGTTTCTGGGACCGTACGCCAGTGAGAGTCAGTGTGTGTATAACTGTACCCCAGTGAGAGTCAGTGTGTGTGGGACTGTACCCCAGTGAGAGTCAGTGTGTGTGGAATTGTACCCCATTGAAAGTCAGTGTGTGTGGGACTGTTCCCCAGTGAGAGTCAGTGTGTGTGGAACTGTACCCCAGTGAGAGTCAGTGTGTGTGCACCCGTACCCCAGTGAGAGTAAGTGTGTGTAGGACCTGTATCCCAGAGAGAGTTAGTTTGTGTGGAACCTTACTCCAGTGAGAGTCAGTGTGTGTGGGACCCGTACCCCACTGAGAGTCAGTGTGTCTGGGACTGTACCCCAGTGAGAGTCAGTATGAGTGGACATGTACCCCAGTGAGAGTCAGTGTGTGTGGTACTGTACCCCTGTGAGAGTCAGTGTGTGTGGGACCATGCCCCAGTGAGAGTCTGTGTGTGTGGAACTGTACCCCAGTGAGAGTCAGTGTGTGTGGGACCGTGCCCCAGTGAGAGTCAGTTTGTGTGGAACTGTACCCCAGTGAGAGTCAGTGTGTGTGGGACTGTACCCCTGTGAGAGTCAGTGTGTGGGACCGTGCCCCAGTGAGAGTCTGTGTGTGTGGAACTGTACCCCAGTGAGAGTCACTGTTTCTGGGACTGTACGCCAGTGAGAGTCAGTGTGTGTGGAACTAAACCCCAGTGAGAGTCAGTGTGTGTGCAACTGTACCCTAGTGAGAGTCAGTGTGCGTGGAACTGTACCCCAGTGTGCATCAGTGTGTGTTGAACTGTGCCCGAGAGAGATTCAATGTGTGCTTGACCCTACCCCAGTGAGAGTCAGTGTGTGTGGGACCCGTACCCCAGTGAGGGTCAATGGGTGTGGGTCCCGTGCCCCAGTGAGAGTCAGTGTGTGGGACGATACCCCAGTGAGAGTCAGTGTGTGTGGGACCCGTACCCCATTGAGAGTCAGTGTGTGTGGGACCCGTACCTAAGTGAGAGTCAGTGTGTGTGGGACTGTACCCCAGTGAGAGTCAGTGTGTGTGGACCTGTACACCATTTAGTGTCAGTGTGTGTGGGACTGTGCCCCAATGATAGTCACCGTTTCTGGGACTGTACGCCAGTGAGAGTCAGTGTGTGTGGGACTGTACCCCAGTGAGAGTCAGTGTGTGTGGGACTGTACCCCAGTGAGAGTCACTGTTTCTGGGACCGTACACCAGTGAGAGTCAGTGTGTGTATAACTGTACCCCAGTGAGAGTCAGTGTGTGTGGGACTGTACCCCAGTGAGAGTCAGTGTGTGTGGAATTGTACCCCATTGAGAGTCAGTGTGTGTGGGACTGTTCCCCAGTGAGAGTCAGTGTGTGTGGAACTCTACCCCAGTGAGAGTCAGTGTGTGTGCACCCGTACCCCAGTGAGAGTCAGTGTGTGTCGGACCTGTATCCCAGTGAGAGTCAGTTTGTGTGGAACCTTACTCCAGTGAGAGTCAGTGTGTGTGGGTCCCGTACCCCACTGAGAGTCAGTGTGTGTGGGACTGCACCCCAGTGAGAGTCAGTATGAGTGGACCTGTACCCCAGTGAGAGTCAGTGTGTGTGGGACTAGTGCCCAGTGAGAGTCAGTGTGTGTGGGACTGTACCCCTATGAGAGTCAGTGTGTGGGACCGTGCCCCAGTGAGAGTCAGTTTGTGTGGAACTGTACCCCAGTGAGAGTCAGTGTGTGTGGGACCTGTATCCCAGAGAGAGTTAGTTTGTGTGGAACCTTACTCCAGTGAGAGTCAGTGTGTGTGGGACCCGTACCCCACTGAGAGTCAGTGTGTGTGGGACTGTACCCCAGTGAGAGTCAGTATGAGTGGACATGTACCCCAGTGAGAGTCAGTGTGTGTGGGACTGTACCCCTGTGAGAGTCAGTGTGTGGGACCGTGCCCCAGTGAGAGTCTGTGTGTGTGGAACTGTACCCCAGTGAGAGTCAGTGTGTGTGTGGAACTGTACCCCAGTGAGATTTACTGTTTCTGGGACTGTACCCCTGTGAGAGTCAGTGTGTCTGGGACTGTACCCCAGTGAGAGTCAGTGTGTGGGGGATTGTACCCCAGTGAGAGTCAGTGTGTGTGGGACTGTACCCCATTGAGAGTCAGTGTGTGTGGAACTGTACCCCAGTGAGAGTCACTGTTTCTGGGACTGTATGCCAGTGAGAGTCAGTGTGTGTGGGACCGTGCCCCAGTGAGAGTCAGTTTGTGTGGAACTGTACCCCAGTGAGAGTCAGTGTGTGTAGGACCTGTATCCCAGAGAGAGTTAGTTTGTGTGGAACCTTACTCCAGTGAGAGTCAGTGTGTGTGGGACTGTACCCCAGTGAGAGTCAGTATGAGTGGACCTGTACCCCAGTGAGAGTCAGTGTGTGTGGGACTGTACCCCAGTGAGAGTCAAAGTGTGGGATCGTGCCCCAGTGAGAGTCTGTGTGTGTGGAACTGTACCCCAGTGAGAGTCAGTGTGTGTGTGGAACTGTACCCCAGTGAGATTTACTGTTTCTGGGAATGTACTCCTGAGAGTCAGTGTGTCTGGGACTGTACCCCAGTGAGAGTCAGTGTGTGTGTGGAACTGTACCCCAGTGAGAGTCAATGTGTGTGGGACTGTACCCCATTGAGAGTCAGTGTGTGTGGAACTGTACCCCAGTGAGCATCAGTGTGTGTTGAACTGTGCCCGAGAGAGATTCAATGTGTGCTTGACCCTACCCCAGTGAGAGTCAGTGTGTGTGGGACCCGTACCCCAGTGAGGGTCAATGGGTGTGGGTCCCGTGCCCCAGTGAGAGTCAGTGTGTGGGACTATACCCCAGTGAGAGTCAGTGCGTATGGAACTGTACCCCAGTGAGAGTCAGTGTGTGGGACTATACCCCAGTGAGAGTCAGTGTGTGTGGCACTGTACCCCAGTGAGAGTCAGTGTGTGTGGAACTATACCCCAGTGCGAGTCAGTGTGTGTGGAACTATACCCCAGTGAGAGTCAGTGTGTGTGGGACCCACACCCCAGTGAGAGTCAGTGTGTTTGGAACTGTACCCCAGTGAGAGTCACTGTTTCTGGGACTGTACGCCAGTGAGAGTCAGTGTGTGTGGATCTGTACCCCAGTGAGAGTCAGTGTGTGTGGACCTGTACACCAGTTAATGTCAGTGTGTGTGGGACTGTGCCCCAATGAGAGTCACCGTTTCTGGGACTGTACGCCAGTGAGAGTCAGTATGAGTGGACCTGTACCCCAGTGAGAGTCAGTGTGTGTGGGACTAGTGCTCAGTGAGAGTCAGTGTGTGTGGGACTGTACCCCTATGAGAGTCAGTGTGTGGGACTGTACCCCTATGAGAGTCAGTGTGTGGGACCGTGCCCCAGTGAGAGTCAGTTTGTGTGGAACTGTACCCCAGTGAGAGTCAGTGTGTGTAGGACCTGTATCCCAGAGAGGGTTAGTTTGTGTGGAACCTTACTCCAGTGAGACTCATTGTGTGTGGGACTGTACCCCAGTGAGAGTCAGTGTGTGTGGCACTGTACCCCAGTGAGAATCAGTGTGTGTGGAACTATACCCAAGTGAGAGTCAGTGTTTGTGGAACTATACCCCAGTGAGAGTCAGTGTGTGTGGGACCCGTATCCCAGTGAGAGTCAGTTTGTGTGGAACCTTACTAAAGTGAGAGTCAGTGTGTGTGTGTGTGAACCCCAGTGAGAGTCAGTATGTGTGGGACCCATACCCCAGTGAGAGTCAGTGTGTGTGGGACTGTATACCAGTTAGACTCGGTGTGTTTGAACCTGTACACCAATGAAAGGCTGTGTGTGTGGAATTGTACCCCAGTGAGAGTCAGTGTGTGTGGGACTGTACCTCTGTGAGAGTCAGTGTGTGTGGGACTATACGTCAGTGAGAGTCAGTGTGTGTGGGACCCACACCCCAGTGAGAGTCTGTGTGTGTGGGACCCGTACCCCATTGAGAGTCAGTGTGTGTGGGACCCGTACCTAAGTGAGATTTACTGTTTCTGGGACTGTACCCCAGTGAGAGTCAGTGTGTGTGGGACTGTACCCCAGTAAGAGTCAGTGTGTGTGTGGAACTGTACCCCAGTGAGAGTCACTGTGTGTGGGACTATACCCCAGTGAGAGTCAGTGTGTGTGGGATTGTACCCCAGTGAGAGTCAGTGTGTGTGGGACTGTACCCCATTGAGAGTCAGTGTGTGTGGAACTGTACCCCAGTGAGAGTCACTGTTTCTGGGACTGTACGCCAGTGAGAGTCAGTGTGTGTGGGACCGTGCCCCAGTGAGAGTCAGTTTGTGTGGGACTGTACCCCAGTGAGAGTCAGTGTGTGTAGGACCTGTATCCCAGAGAGAGTTAGTTTGTGTGGAACCTTACTCCAGTGAGAGTCAGTGTGTGTAGAACCCGTACCCCACTGAGAGTCAGTGTGTGTGGGACTGTACTCCAGTGAGAGTCAGTGTGTGTGTGGAACTGTACCCCAGTGAGATTTACTGTTTCTGGGACTGTACCCCTGTGAGAGTCAGTGTGTCTGGGACTGTACCCCAGTGAGAGTCAGTGTGTGTGTGGAACTGTACCCCAGTGAGAGTCAGTGTGTGTGGGACTGTACTCCATTGAGAGTCAGTGTGTGTGGAACTGTACCCCAGTGAGAGTCACTGTTTCTGGGACTGTACGCCAGTGAGAGTTAGTGTGTGTGGAACTGTACCCCAGTGAGAGTCAGTGTGTGTGGAACTGTACCCCAGTGAGAGTCAGTGTGCGTGGAACTGTACCCCAGTGAGCATCAGTGTGTGTTGAACTGTGCCCGAGAGAGATTCAATGTGTGCTTGACCCTACCCCAGTGAGAGTCAGTGTGTGTGGGACCCGTACCCCAGTGAGGGTCAATGGATGTGGGTCCCGTGCCCCAGTGAGAGTCAGTGTGTGGGACTATACCCCAGTGAGAGTCAGTGTGTATGGAACTGTACCCCAGTGAGAGTCTGTGTGTGTGGGACTGTACCCCAGTGAGAGTCAGTGTGTGTGGCACTGTACCCCAGTGAGAGTCAGTGTGTGTGGAACTATACCCCAGTGCGAGTCAGTGTGTGTGGAACTATACCCCAGTGAGAGTCAGTGTGTGTGGGACCCGTATCCCAGTGAGAGTCAGTTTGTGTGGAACCTTACTACAGTGAGAGTCAGTGTGTGTGTGTGTGAACCCCAGTGAGAGTCAGTGTGTGTGGGACCCGTACTTAAGTGAGAGTCAGTGTGTGTGGGACTGTATACCAGTTAGACTCGGTGTGTTTGAACCTGTACACCAATGAAATGCTGTGTGTGTGGAATTGTACCCCAGTGAGAGTCAGTGTGTGTGGGACTGTACCTCAGTGAGAGTCAGTGTGTGTGGGACTATACGTCAGTGAGAGTCAGTGTGTGTGGACCTGTACCCCAGTGAGAGTCTGTGTGTTTGGAACTGTACCCCAGTGAGAGTCACTGTTTCTGGGACTGTACGCCAGTGAGAGTCAGTGTGTGTGGATCTGTACCCCAGTGAGAGTCAGTGTGTGTGGACCTGTACACAAGTTAGTGTCAGTGTGTGTGGGACTGTGGCCCAATGAGAGTCAGTGTGTGGGACTGTACCCCTATGAGAGTCAGTGTGTGGGACTGTACCCCTATGAGAGTCAGTGTGTGGGACCGTGCCCCAGTGAGAGTCAGTTTGTGTGGAACTGTACCCCAGTGAGAGTCAGTGTGTGTAGGACCTGTATCCCAGAGAGGGTTAGTTTGTGTGGAACCTTACTCCAGTGAGAGTCATTGTGTGTGGGACCCGTACCCCACTGAGAGTCAGTGTGTGTGGGACTGTACCCCAGTGAGAGTCAGTGTGTGTCGAACTATACCCCAGTGAGAGTCAGTGTGTGTGGGACCCGTACCCCATTGAGAGCCAGTGTGTGTGGGACCTGTACCTAAGTGAGAGTCAGTGTGTGTGGGACTGTACCTAAGTGAGAGTCAGTGTATGTCGGACCTGTATCCCAGTGAGAGTCAGTTTGTGTGGAACCTTACCCCAGTGAGAGTCAGTGTGTGTGGGTCCCGTACCCCACTGAGAGTCAGTGTGTGTGGGACTGTACCCCAGTGAGAGTCAGTATGAGTGGACCTGTACCCCAGTGAGAGTCAGTGTGTGTGGGACTAGTGCCCAGTGAGAGTCAGTGTGTGTGGGACTGTACCCCTCTGAGAGTCAGTGTGTGGGACCGTGCCCCAGTGAGAGTCAGTTTGTGTGGAACTGTACCCCAGTGAGAGTCAGTGTGTGTAGGACCTGTATCCCAGAGAGATTTACTGTTTCTGGGACTGTACCCCTGTGAGAGTCAGTGTGTCTGGGACTGTACCCCAGTGAGAGTTAGTGTGTGTGGGACTGTACCCCATTGAGAGTCAGTGTGTGTGGAACTGTACCCCAGTGAGAGTCAGTGTGTATGGGACTGTATGCCAATGAGTGTCAGTGTGTGTGGGACCGTGCCCCAGTGAGAGTCAGTTTGTGTGGAACTGTACCCCAGTGAGAGTCAGTGTGTGTAGGACCTGTATCCCAGAGAGAGTTAGTTTGTGTGGAACCTTACTCCAGTGAGAGTCAGTGTGTGTGGGACCCGTACCCCACTGAGAGTCAGTGTGTGTGGGACTGTACCCCAGTGAGAGTCAGTATGAGTGGACATGTACCCCAGTGAGAGTCAGTGTGTGTGGGACTGTACCCCTGTGAGAGTCAGTGTGTGGGACCATGCCCCAGTGAGAGTCTGTGTGTGTGGAACTGTACCCCAGTGAGAGTCAGTGTGTGTGTGGAACTGTACCCCAGTGAGATTTACTGTTTCTGGGACTGTACCCCTGTGAGAGTCAGTGTGTCTGGGACTGTACCCCAGTGAGAGTCAGTGTGTGTGGGATTGTACCCCAGTGAGAGTCAGTGTGTGTGGGACTGTACCCCATTGAGAGTCAGTGTGTGTGGAACTGTACCCCAGTGAGAGGCACTGTTTCTGGGACTGTATGCCAGTGAGAGTCAGTGTGTGTGGGACCGTGCCCCAGTGAGAGTCAGTTTGTGTGGAACTGTACCCCAGTGAGAGTCAGTGTGTGTAGGACCTGTATCCCAGAGAGAGTTAGTTTGTGTGGAACCTTACTCCAGTGAGAGTCAGTGTGTGTGGGACCCGTACCCCACTGAGGGTCAGTGTGTGTGGGCCTGTACCCCAGTGAGAGTCAGTATGAGTGGACCTGTACCCCAGTGAGAGTCAGTGTGTGTGGGACTGTACCCCTGTGAGAGTCAGTGTGTGGGACCGTGCCCCAGTGAGAGTCTGTGTGTGTGGAACTGTACCCCAGTGAGAGTCAGTGTGTGTGTGGAACTGTACCTCAGTGAGATTTACTGTTTCTGGGACTGTACTCCTGTGAGAGTCACTGTTTCTGGGACTGTACGCCAGTGAGAGTCAGTGTGTGTGGAACTGTACCCCAGTGAGTGTCAGTGTGTGTGCAACTGTACCCTAGTGAGAGTCAGTGTGCGTGGAACTGTACCCCAGTGAGCATCAGTGTGTGTTGAACTGTGCCCGAGAGAGATTCAATGTGTGCTTGACCCTACCCCAGTGAGAGTCAGTGTGTGTGGGACCCGTAACACAGTGAGGGTCAATGGGTGTGGGTCCCGTGCCCCAGTGAGAGTCAGTGTGTGGGACTATACCCCAGTGAGAGTCAGTGCGTATGGAACTGTACCCCAGTGAGAGTCAGTGTGTGGGACTATACCCCAGTGAGAGTCAGTGTGTGTGGCACTGTACCCCACTGAGAGTCAGTGTGTGTGGGACCCGTATCCCAATGAGAGTCAGTTTGTGTGGAACCTTACTACAGTGAGAGTCAGTGTGTGTGTGTGGGAACCCCAGTGAGAGTCAGTGTGTGTGGGACCCGTACCTAAGTGAGAGTCAGTGTGTGTGGGACTGTATACCAGTTAGACTCGGTGTGTTTGAACCTGTACACCAATGAAAGGCTGTGTGTGTGGGACTTTACGTCAGTGAGAGTCAGTGTGTGTGGGACCCACACCCCAGTGAGAGTCTGTGTGTTTGGAACTGTACCCCAGTGAGAGTCACTGTTTCTGGGACTGTACGCCAGTGAGAGTCAGTGTGTGTGGAACTATACCACAGTGAGAGTCAGTGTGTGTGGGACCCGTACCCCATTGAGAGTCAGTGTGTGTGGGACCCGTACCTAAGTGAGAGTCAGTGTGTGTGGGACTGTACCCCAGTGAGAGTCAGTGTGTGTGGACCTGTACACCAGTTAGTGTCAGTGTGTGTGGGACTGTGCCCCAATGATAGTCACCGTTTCTGGGACTGTACGCCAGTGAGAGTCAGTGTGTGTGGAACTATACCACAGTGAGAGTCAGTGTGTGTGGGACCCGTACCCCATTGAGAGTCAGTGTGTGTGGGACCCGTACCTAAGTGAGAGTCAGTGTGTGTGGGCCTGTACCCCAGTGAGAGTCAGTATGAGTGGACCTGTACCCCAGTGAGAGTTAGTGTGTGTGGGACTGTACCCCTGTGAGAGTCAGTGTGTGGGACCGTGCCCCAGTGAGAGTCTGTGTGTGTGGAACTGTACCCCAGTGAGAGTCAGTGTGTGTGTGGAACTGTACCCCAGTGAGATTTACTGTTTCTGGGACTGTACTCCTGTGAGAGTCACTGTTTCTGGGACTGTACGCCAGTGAGAGTCAGTGTGTGTGGAACTGTACCCCAGTGAGAGTCAGTGTGTGTGCAACTGTACCCTAGTGAGAGTCAGTGTGCGTGGAACTGTACCCCAGTGAGCATCAGTGTGTGTTGAACTGTGCCCGAGAGAGATTCAATGTGTGCTTGACCCTACCCCAGTGAGAGTCAGTGTGTGTGGGACCCGTAACCCAGTGAGGGTCAATGGGTGTGGGTCCCGTGCCCCAGTGAGAGTCAGTGTGTGGGACTATACCCCAGTGAGAGTCAGTGCGTATGGAACTGTACCCCAGTGAGAGTCAGTGTGTGGGACTATACCCCAGTGAGAGTCAGTGTGTGTGGCACTGTACCCCAGTGAGAGTCAGTGTGTGTGGAACTATACCCCAGTGCGAGTCAGTGTGTGTGGAACTATACCCCAGTGAGAGTCAGTGTGTGTGGGACCCGTATCCCAGTGAGAGTCAGTTTGTGTGGAACCTTACTCCAGTGAGACTCATTGTGTGTGGGACTGTACCCCAGTGAGAGTCAGTGTGTGTGGCACTGTACCCCAGTGAGAATCAGTGTGTGTGGAACTATACCCAAGTGAGAGTCAGTGTTTGTGGAACTATACCCCAGTGAGAGTCAGTGTGTGTGGGACCCGTATCCCAGTGAGAGTCAGTTTGTGTGGAACCTTACTAAAGTGAGAGTCAGTGTGTGTGTGTGTGAACCCCAGTGAGAGTCAGTATGTGTGGGACCCATACCCCAGTGAGAGTCAGTGTGTGTGGGACTGTATACCAGTTAGACTCGGTGTGTTTGAACCTGTACACCAATGAAAGGCTGTGTGTGTGGAATTGTACCCCAGTGAGAGTCAGTGTGTGTGGGACTGTACCTCTGTGAGAGTCAGTGTGTGTGGGACTATACGTCAGTGAGAGTCAGTGTGTGTGGGACCCACACCCCAGTGAGAGTCTGTGTGTGTGGGACCCGTACCCCATTGAGAGTCAGTGTGTGTGGGACCCGTACCTAAGTGAGATTTACTGTTTCTGGGACTGTACCCCAGTGAGAGTCAGTGTGTGTGGGACTGTACCCCAGTAAGAGTCAGTGTGTGTGTGGAACTGTACCCCAGTGAGAGTCACTGTGTGTGGGACTATACCCCAGTGAGAGTCAGTGTGTGTGGGATTGTACCGCAGTGAGAGTCAGTGTGTGTGGGACTGTACCCCATTGAGAGTCAGTGTGTGTGGAACTGTACCCCAGTGAGAGTCACTGTTTCTGGGACTGTACGCCAGTGAGAGTCAGTGTGTGTGGGACCGTGCCCCAGTGAGAGTCAGTTTGTGTGGGACTGTACCCCAGTGAGAGTCAGTGTGTGTAGGACCTGTATCCCAGAGAGAGTTAGTTTGTGTGGAACCTTACTCCAGTGAGAGTCAGTGTGTGTAGAACCCGTACCCCACTGAGAGTCAGTGTGTGTGGGACTGTACTCCAGTGAGAGTCAGTGTGTGTGTGGAACTGTACCCCAGTGAGATTTACTGTTTCTGGGACTGTACCCCTGTGAGAGTCAGTGTGTCTGGGACTGTACCCCAGTGAGAGTCAGTGTGTGTGTGGAACTGTACCCCAGTGAGAGTCAGTGTGTGTGGGACTGTACTCCATTGAGAGTCAGTGTGTGTGGAACTGTACCCCAGTGAGAGTCACTGTTTCTGGGACTGTACGCCAGTGAGAGTCAGTGTGTGTGCAACTGTACCCCAGTGAGAGTCAGTGTGTGTGGAACTGTACCCCAGTGAGAGTCAGTGTGCGTGGAACTGTACCCCAGTGAGCATCAGTGTGTGTTGAACTGTGCCCGAGAGAGATTCAATGTGTGCTTGACCCTACCCCAGTGAGAGTCAGTGTGTGTGGGACCCGTACCCCAGTGAGGGTCAATGGATGTGGGTCCCGTGCCCCAGTGAGAGTCAGTGTGTGGGACTATACCCCAGTGAGAGTCAGTGTGTATGGAACTGTACCCCAGTGAGAGTCTGTGTGTGTGGGACTGTACCCCAGTGAGAGTCAGTGTGTGTGGCACTGTACCCCAGTGAGAGTCAGTGTGTGTGGAACTATACCCCAGTGCGAGTCAGTGTGTGTGGAACTATACCCCAGTGAGAGTCAGTGTGTGTGGGACCCGTATCCCAGTGAGAGTCAGTTTGTGTGGAACCTTACTACAGTGAGAGTCAGTGTGTGTGTGTGTGGGAACCCCAGTGAGAGTCAGTGTGTGTGGGACCCGCACCTAAGTGAGAGTCAGTGTGTGTGGGACTGTATACCAGTTAGACTCGGTGTGTTTGAACCTGTACACCAATGAAAGGCTGTGTGTGTGGGACTTTACGTCAGTGAGAGTCAGTGTGTGTGGGACCCACACCCCAGTGAGAGTCTGTGTGTTTGGAACTGTACCCCAGTGAGAGTCACTGTTTCTGGGACTGTACGCCAGTGAGAGTCAGTGTGTGTGGAACTATACCACAGTGAGAGTCAGTGTGTGTGGGACCCGTACCCCATTGAGAGTCAGTGTGTGTGGGACCCGTACCTAAGTGAGAGTCAGGGTGTGTGGGACTGTACCCCAGTGAGAGTCAGTGTGTGTGGACCTGTACACCAGTTAGTGTCAGTGTGTGTGGGACTGTGCCCCAATGATAGTCACCGTTTCTGGGACTGTACGCCAGTGAGAGTCAGTGTGTGTGGGACTGTACCCCAGTGAGAGTCAGTGTGTGTGGGACTGTACCCCAGTGAGAGTCACTGTTTCTGGGACCGTACGCCAGTGAGAGTCAGTGTGTGTATAACTGTACCCCAGTGAGAGTCAGTGTGTGTGGGACTGTATCCCAGTTAGAGTCAGTGTGTGTGGAATTGTACCCCATTGAGAGTCAGTGTGTGTGGGACTGTTCCCCAGTGAGAGTCAGTGTGTGTGCACCCGTACCCCAGTGAGAGTCGGTGTGTGTCGGACCTGTATCCCAGTGAGAGTCAGTTTGTGTGGAACCTTACTCCAGTGAGAGTCAGTGTGTGTGGGTCCCGTACCCCACTGAGAGTCAGTGTGTGTGGGACTGTACCCCAGTGAGAGTCAGTATGAGTGGACCTGTACCCCAGTGAGAGTCAGTGTGTGTGGGACTAGTGCCCAGTGAGAGTCAGTGTGTGTGGGACTGTACCCCTGTGAGAGTCAGTGTGTGGGACCGTGCCCCAGTGAGAGTCAGTTTGTGTGGAACTGTACCCCAGTGAGAGTCAGTGTGTGGAGGACCTGTATCCCAGAGAGAGTTAGTTTGTGTGGAACCTTACTCCAGTGAGAGTCAGTGTGTGTGGTACTCGTACCCCACTGAGAGTCAGTGTGTGTGGGACTGTACCCCAGTGAGAGTCAGTATGAGTGGACCTGTACCCCAGTGAGAGTCAGTGTGTGTGGGACCCGTATCCCAGTGAGAGTCAGTTTGTGTGGAACCTTACTACAGTGAGAGTCAGTGTGTGTGTGTGTGAACCCCAGTGAGAGTCAGTGTGTGTGGGACCCGTACCTAAGTGAGAGTCAGTGTGTGTGGGACTGTATACCAGTTAGACTCGGTGTGTTTGAACCTGTACACCAATGAAAGGCTGTGTGTGTGGAATTGTACCCCAGTGAGAGTCAGTGTGTGTGGGACTGTACCTCTGTGAGAGTCAGTGTGTGTGGGACTATACGTCAGTGAGAGTCAGTGTGTGTGGGACCCACACCCCAGTGAGAGTCTGTGTGTGTGGGACCCGTACCCCATTGAGAGTCACTGTGTGTGGGACTGTAACCCATTGAGAGTCAGTGTGTGTGGAACTGTACCCCAGTGAGAGTCACTGTTTCTGGGACTGTACGCCAGTGAGAGTCAGTGTGTGTGGAACTGTACCCCAGTGAGAGTCAGTGTGTGTGGAACTGTACCCCAGTGAGAGTCAGTGTGCGTGGAACTGTACCCCAGTGAGCATCAGTGTGTGTTGAACTGTGCCCGAGAGAGATTCAATGTGTGCTTGACCCTACCCCAGTGAGAGTCAGTGTGTGTGGGACCCGTACCCCAGTGAGGGTCAATGGATGTGGGTCCCGTACCCCAGTGAGAGTCAGTGTGTGGGACTATACCCCATTGAGAGTCAGTGTGTATGGAATTGTACCCCAGTGAGAGTCTGTGTGTGTGGGACTGTACCCCAGTGAGAGTCAGTGTGTGTGGCACTGTACCCCAGTGAGAGTCAGTGTGTGTGGAACTATACCCCAGTGAGAGTCAGTGTGTGTAGGACCTGTATCCCAGAGAGGGTTAGTTTGTGTGGAACCTTACTCCAGTGAGAGTCATTGTGTGTGGGACCCGTACCCCACTGAGAGTCAGTGGGTGTGGGACTGTACCCCAGTGAGAGTCAGTGTGTGTCGAACTATACCCCAGTGAGAGTCAGTGTGTGTGGGACCCGTACCCCATTGAGAGTCAGTGTGTGTGGGACCCGTACCTAAGTGAGAGTCAGTGTGTGTGGAACTGTACCCCAGTGAGAGTCAGTGTGTGTCGGACCTGTATCCCAGTGAGAGTCAGTTTGTGTGGAACCTTACCCCAGTGAGAGTCAGTGTGTGTGGGTCCCGTACCCCACTGAGAGTCAGTGTGTGTGGGACTGTACCCCAGTGAGAGTCAGTATGAGTGGACCTGTACCCCAGTGAGAGTCAGTGTGTGTGGGACTAGTGCCCAGTGAGAGTCAGTGTGTGTGGGACTGTACCCCTGTGAGAGTCAGTGTGTGGGACCGTGCCCCAGTGAGAGTCAGTTTGTGTGGAACTGTACCCCAGTGAGAGTCAGTGTGTGTGGGACCCGTATCCCAGTGAGAGTCAGTTTGTGTGGAACCTTACTACAGTGAGAGTCAGTGTGTGTGTGTGTGAACCCCAGTGAGAGTCAGTGTGTGTGGGACCCGTACCTAAGTGAGAGTCAGTGTGTGTGGGACTGTATACCAGTTAGACTCGGTGTGTTTGAACCTGTACACCAATGAAAGGCTGTGTGTGTGGAATTGTACCTCAGTGAGAGTCAGTGTGTGTGGGACTGTACCTCTGTGAGAGTCAGTGTGTGTGGGACTATACGTCAGTGAGAGTCAGTGTGTGTGGGACCCACACCCCAGTGAGAGTCTGTGTGTGTGGGACCCGTACCCCATTGAGAGTCAGTGTGTGTGGGACCCGTACCTAAGTGAGAGTCAGTGTGTGTGGGACTGTACCCCAGTGAGAGTCAGTGTGTGTGTGGAACTGTACCCCAGTGAGATTTACTGTTTCTGGGACTGTACCCCTGTGAGAGTCAGTGTGTCTGGGACTGTACCCCAGTGAGAGTCAGTGTGTGTGTGGAACTGTACCCCAGTGAGAGTCAGTGTGTGTGGGACTGTACCTCAGTGAGAGTCAGTGTGTGTGGAACTATACGTCAGTGAGAGTCAGTGTGTGTGGGACCCGCACCCCAGTGAGAGTCTGTGTGTTTGGAACTGTACCCCAGTGAGAGTCACTGTTTCTGGGACTGTACGCCAGTGAGAGTCAGTGTGTGTGGAACAATACCCCAGTGAGAGTCAGTGTGTGTGGGACCCGTACCCCATTGAGAGTCAGTGTGTGTGGGACTGTACCCCAGTGAGAGTCAGTATGAGTGGACCTGTACCCCAGTGAGAGTCAGTGTGTGTGGGACCCGTATCCCAGTGAGAGTCAGTTTGTGTGGAACCTTACTACAGTGAGAGTCAGTGTGTGTGTGTGTGAACCCCAGTGAGAGTCAGTGTGTGTGGGACTGTATACCAGTTAGACTCGGTGTGTTTGAACCTGTACACCAATGAAAGGCTGTGTGTGTGGAATTGTACCCCAGTGAGAGTCAGTGTGTGTGGGACTGTACCTCTGTGAGAGTCAGTGTGTGTGGGACTATACGTCAGTGAGAGTCAGTGTGTGTGGGACCCACACCCCAGTGAGAGTCTGTGTGTGTGTGGGACCCGTACCCCATTGAGAGTCACTGTGTGTGGGACTGTAACCCATTGAGAGTCAGTGTGTGTGGAACTGTACCCCAGTGAGAGTCACTGTTTCTGGGACTGTACGCCAGTGAGAGTCAGTGTGTGTGGAACTGTACCCCAGTGAGAGTCAGTGTGTGTGGAACTGTACCCCAGTGAGAGTCAGTGTGCGTGGAACTGTACCCCAGTGAGCATCAGTGTGTGTTGAACTGTGCCCGAGAGAGATTCAATGTGTGCTTGACCCTACCCCAGTGAGAGTCAGTGTGTGTGGGACCCGTACCCCAGTGAGGGTCAATGGATGTGGGTCCCGTACCCCAGTGAGAGTCAGTGTGTGGGACTATACCCCATTGAGAGTCAGTGTGTATGGAACTGTACCCCAGTGAGAGTCTGTGTGTGTGGGACTGTACCCCAGAGAGAGTCAGTGTGTGTGGCACTGTACCCCAGTGAGAGTCAGTGTGTGGAACTATACCCCAGTGAGAGTCAGTGTGTGTAGGACCTGTATCCCAGAGAGGGTTAGTTTGTGTGGAACCTTACTCCAGTGAGAGTCATTGTGTGTGGGACCCGTACCCCACTGAGAGTCAGTGGGTGTGGGACTGTACCCCAGTGAGAGTCAGTGTGTGTCGAACTATACCCCAGTGAGAGTCAGTGTGTGTGGGACCCGTACCCCATTGAGAGTCAGTGTGTGTGGGACCCGTACCTAAGTGAGAGTCAGTGTGTGTGGGACTGTACCTAAGTGAGAGTCAGTGTGTGTCGGACCTGTGTCCCAGTGAGAGTCAGTTTGTGTGGAACCTTACCCCAGTGAGAGTCAGTGTGTGTGGGTCCCGTACCCCACTGAGAGTCAGTGTGTGTGGGACTGTACCCCAGTGAGAGTCAGTATGAGTGGACCTGTACCCCAGTGAGAGTCAGTGTGTGTGGGACTAGTGCCCAGTGAGAGTCAGTGTGTGTGGGACTGTACCCCTGTGAGAGTCAGTGTGTGGGACCGTGCCCTAGTGAGAGTCAGTTTGTGTGGAACTGTACCCCAGTGAGAGTCAGTGTGTGTGGGACCCGTATCCCAGTGAGAGTCAGTTTGTGTGGAACCTTACTACAGTGAGAGTCAGTGTGTGTGTGTGTGAACCCCAGTGAGAGTCAGTGTGTGTGGGACCCGTACCTAAGTGAGAGTCAGTGTGTGTGGGACTGTGCCCCAATGATAGTCACCGTTTCTGGGACTGTACGCCAGTGAGAGTCAGTGTGTGTGGGACTGTACCCCAGTGAGAGTCAGTGTGTGTGGGACTGTACCCCAGTGAGAGTCACTGTTTCTGGGACCGTACGCCAGTGAGAGTCAGTGTGTGTATAACTGTACCCCAGTGAGAGTCAGTGTGTGTGGGACTGTACCCCAGTGAGAGTCAGTGTGTGTGGAATTGTACCCCATTGAAAGTCAGTGTGTGTGGGACTGTTCCCCAGTGAGAGTCAGTGTGTGTGGAACTGTACCCCAGTGAGAGTCAGTGTGTGTGCACCCGTACCCCAGTGAGAGTCAGTGTGTGTCGGACCTGTATCCCAGTGAGAGTCAGTTTGTGTGGAACCTTAATCCAGTGAGAGTCAGTGTGTGTGGGTCCCGTACCCCACTGAGAGTCAGTGTGTGTGGGACTGTACTCCTATGAGAGTCAGTGTGTGGGACCGTGCCCCAGTGAGAGTCAGTTTGTGTGGAACTGTACCCCAGTGAGAGTCAGTGTGTGTGGGACTGTACCGCAGTGAGAGTCAGTATGAGTGGACCTGTACCCCAGTGAGAGTCAGTGTGTGTGGGACTAGTGCCCAGTGAGAGTCAGTGTGTATGGGACTGTACTCCTATGAGAGTCAGTGTGTGGGACCGTGCCCCAGTGAGAGTCAGTTTGTGTGGAACTGTACCCCAGTGAGAGTCAGTGTGTGTAGGACCTGTATCCCAGAGAGAGTTAGTTTGTGTGGAACCTTACTCCAGTGAGAGTCAGTGTGTGTGGGACCCGTACCCCACTGAGAGTCAGTGTGTGTGGGACTGTACCCCAGTGAGAGTCAGTATGAGTGGACATGTACCCCAGTGAGAGTCAGTGTGTGTGGGACTGTACCCCTGTGAGAGTCAGTGTGTGGGACCATGCCCCAGTGAGAGTCTGTGTGTGTGGAACTGTACCCCAGTGAGAGTCAGTGTGTGTGTGGAACTGTACCCCAGTGAGATTTACTGTTTCTGGGACTGTACCCCTGTGAGAGTCAGTGTGTCTGGGACTGTACCCCAGTGAGAGTCAGTGTGTGTGGGATTGTACCCCAGTGAGAATCAGTGTGTGTGGGACTGTACCCCATTGAGAGTCAGTGTGTGTGGAACTGTACCCCAGTGAGAGTCACTGTTTCTGGGACTGTATGCCAGTGAGAGTCAGTGTGTGCAGGACCTGTATCCCAGAGAGAGTTAATTTGTGTGGAACCTTACTCCAGTGTGAGTCAGTGTGTTTGGGACCCGTAGAACACTGAGAGTCAGTGTATGTGGGACTGTACCCCAGTGAGAGTCAGTATGAGTGGACCTGTACCCCAGTGAGAGTCAGTGTGTGTGGGACTAGTGCCCAGTGAGAGTCAGTGTGTGTGGGACTGTACCCCTGTGAGAGTCAGTGTGTGGGACCGTGCCCCAGTGAGAGTCAGTTTGTGTGGAACTGTACCCCAGTGAGAGTCAGTTTGTGTGGAACTGCACCACAGTGAGAGTCAGTGTGTGTGGAACTACCCCAGTGAGAGTCAGTGTGTGTGGGACCCGTACCCCAGTGAGAGTCAGTGTGTGTGGGACCCGTACCTAAGTGAGAGTCAGTGTGTGTGGGACTGTATACCAGTTAGACTCGGTGTGTTTGAACCTGTACACCAATGAAAGGCTGTGTGTGTGGAATTGTACCCCAGTGAGAGTCAGTGTGTGTGGGACTGTACCTCTGTGAGAGTCAGTGTGTGTGGGACTATACGTCAGTGAGAATCAGTGTGTGTGGGACCCACACCCCAGTGAGAGTCAGTGTGTGTGGGACCCGTACCCCATTGAGAGTCAGTGTGTGTGGGACCCGTACCTAAGTGAGAGTCAGTGTGTGTGGGACTGTGCCCCAGTGAGAGTCAGTGTGTGTGTGGAACTGTACCCCAGTGAGATTTACTGTTTCTGGGACTGTACCCCTGTGAGAGTCAGTGTGTCTGGGACTGTACCCCAGTGAGAGTCAGTGTGTGTGTGGAACTGTACCCCAGTGAGAGTCAGTGTGTGTGGGACTGTACCTCAGTGAGAGTCAGTGTGTGTGGAACTATACGTCAGTGAGAGTCAGTGTGTGTGGGACCCGCACCCCAGTGAGAGTCTGTGTGTTTGGAACTGTACCCCAGTGAGAGTCACTGTTTCTGGGACTGTACGCCAGTGAGAGTCAGTGTGTGTGGAACTATACCCCAGTGAGAGTCAGTGTGTGTGGGACCCGTACCCCATTGAGAGTCAGTGTGTGTGGGACCCGTACCTAAGTGAGAGTCAGTGTGTGTGGGACTGTACCCCAGTGAGAGTCAGTGTGTGTGGACCTGTACACCATTTAGTGTCAGTGTGTGTGGGACTGTGCCCCAATGATAGTCACCGTTTCTGGGACTGCACGCCAGTGAGAGTCAGTGTGTGTGGGACTGTACCCCAGTGAGAGTCACTGTTTCTGGGACCGTACGCCAGTGAGAGTCAGCGTGTGTGGAATTGTACCCCATTGAAAGTCAGTGTGTGTGGGACTGTTCCCCAGTGAGAGTCAGTGTGTGTGGAACTGTACCCCAGTGAGAGTCAGTGTGTGTGCACCCGTACCCCAGTGAGAGTCAGTGTGTGTCGGACCTGTATCCCAGTGAGAGTCAGTTTGTGTGGAACCTTACTCCAGTGAGAGTCAGTGTGTGTGGGTCCCGTACCCCACTGAGAGTCAGTGTGTGTGGGACTGTACCCCAGTGAGAGTCAGTATGAGTGGACATGTACCCCAGTGAGAGTCAGTGTGTGTGGGACTGTACCCCTGTGAGAGTCAGTGTGTGGGACTGTACCCCAGTGAGAGTCAGTGTGTGTGGGATTGTACCCCAGTGAGAGTCAGTGTGTGTGGGACTGTACCCCATTGAGAGTCAGTGTGTGTGGAACTGTACCCCAGTGAGAGTCACTGTTTCTGGGACTGTATGCCAGTGAGAGTCAGTGTGTGTGGGACCGTACGCCAGTGAGAGTCAGTGTGTGTATAACTGTACCCCAGTGAGAGTCAGTGTGTGTGGGACTGTACCCCAGTGAGAGTCAGTGTGTGTGGAATTGTACCCCATTGAGAGTCAGTGTGTGTGGGACTGTTGCCCAGTGAGAGTCAGTGTGTGTGGAACTGTACCCCAGTGAGAGTCAGTGTGTGTGCACCCGTACCCCAGTGAGAGTCAGAGTGTGTCGGACCTGTATCCCAGTGAGAGTCAGTTTGTGTGGAACCTTACTCCAGTGAGAGTCAGTGTGTGTGGGTCCCGTACCCCACTGAGAGTCAGTGTGTGTGGGACTGCACCCCAGTGAGAGTCAGTACGAGTGGACCTGTACCCCAGTGAGAGTCAGTGTGTGTGGGACTAGTGCCCAGTGAGAGTCAGTGTGTGTGGGACTGTACCCCTATGAGAGTCAGTGTGTGGGACCGTGCCCCAGTGAGAGTCAGTTTGTGTGGAACTGTACCCCAGTGAGAGTCAGTGTGTGTAGGACCTGTATCCCAGAGAGAGTTAGTTTGTGTGGAACCTTACTCCAGTGAGAGTCAGTGTGTGTGGGACCCGTACCCCACTGAGAGTCAGTGTGTGTGGGACTGTACCCCAGTGAGAGTCAGTGTGAGCAGACCTGTACCCCAGTGAGAGTCACTGTGTGTGGGACTGTACCCCTGCGAGAGTCAGTGTGTGGGACCGTGCCCCAGTGAGAGTCTGTGTGTGTGGAACTGTACCCCAGTGAGAGTCAGTGTGTGTGTGGAACTGTACCCCAGTGAGATGTACTGTTTCTGGGATTGTACATCTGTGAGAGTCAGTGTGTCTGGGCCTGTACCCCAGTGAGAGTCAGTGTGTGTGTGGAACTGTACCCCAGTGAGAGTCAGTGTGTGTGGGACTGTACCCCAGTGAGAGTCAGTGTGTGTGGAACTGTACCCCAGTGAGAGTCAGTGTGTGTGTGGAACTGTACCCCAGTGAGATTTACTGTTTCTGGGACTGTACTCCTGTGAGAGTCAGTGTGTTTGGGACTGTACCCCAGTGAGAGTCAGTGTGTGTGGATCTATACCCCAGTGAGAGTCAGTGTGTGTGGGACCCGTACCCCATTGAGAGTCAGTGTGTGTGGGACCCGTACCTAAGTGAGAGTCAGTGTGTGTGGGACTGTCCCCCAGTGAGAGTCAGTGTGTGTGGACCTGTACACCAGTTAGTGTCAGTGTGTGTGGGACTGTGCCCCAATGAGAGTCACCGTTTCTGGGACTGTATGCCAGTGAGAGTCAGTATGAGTGGACCTGTACCCCAGTGAGAGTCAGTGTGTGTGGGACTAGTGCCCAGTGAGAGTCAGTGTGTGTGGGACTGTACTGCTATGAGAGTCAGTGTGTGGGACCGTGCTCCAGTGAGAATCAGTTTGTGTGGAACTGTACCCCAATGAGAGTCAGTGTGTGTAGGACCTGTATCCCAGAGAGAGTTAGTTTGTGTGGAACCTTACTCCAGTGAGAGTCAGTGTGTGTGGGACCCGTACCCCACTGAGAGTCAGTGTGTGTGGGACTGTACCCCAGTGAGAGTCAGTATGTGTGGAACTATACCCCAGTGAGAGTCAGTGTGTGTGGCACTGTACGCCAGTGAGAGTCAGTGTGTGTGGAACTATACCCCAGTGAGAGTCAGTGTGTGTGGAACTATACCCCAGTGAGCGTCAGTGTGTGTGGGACCCGTATCCCAGTGAGAGTCAGTTTGTGTGGAACCTTACTACAGTGAGAGTCAGTGTGTGTGTGCGTGAACCCCAGTTAGTGTCAGTGTGTGTGGGACTGTGCCCCAATGGTAGTCACTGTTTCTGGGACCGTACGCCAGTGAGAGTCAGTGTGTGTACAACTGTACCCCAGTGAGAGTCAGTGTGTGTGGGACTGTACCCCAGTGAGAGTCAGTGTGTGTGGGACTGTTCCCCAGTGAGAGTCAGTGTGTGTGGAACTGTACCCCAGTGAGAGTCAGTGTGTGTGCACCCGTACCCCAGTGAGAGTCAGAGTGTGTCGGACCTGTATCCCAGTGAGAGTCAGTTTGTGTGGAACCTTACTCCAGTGAGAGTCAGTGTGTGTGGGTCCCGTACCCCACTGAGAGTCAGTGTGTGTGGGACTGCACCCCAGTGAGAGTCAGTACGAGTGGACCTGTACCCCAGTGAGAGTCAGTGTGTGTGGGACTAGTGCCCAGTGAGAGTCAGTGTGTGTGGGACTGTACCCCTATGAGAGTCAGTGTGTGGGACCGTGCCCCAGTGAGAGTCAGTTTGTGTGGAACTGTACCCCAGTGAGAGTCAGTGTGTGTAGGACCTGTATCCCAGAGAGAGTTAGTTTGTGTGGAACCTTACTCCAGTGAGAGTCAGTGTGTGTGGGACCCGTACCCCACTGAGAGTCAGTGTGTGTGGGACTGTACCCCAGTGAGAGTCAGTGTGAGCAGACCTGTACCCCAGTGAGAGTCACTGTGTGTGGGACTGTACCCCTGCGAGAGTCAGTGTGTGGGACCGTGCCCCAGTGAGAGTCTGTGTGTGTGGAACTGTACCCCAGTGAGAGTCAGTGTGTGTGTGGAACTGTACCCCAGTGAGATGTACTGTTTCTGGGATTGTACATCTGTGAGAGTCAGTGTGTCTGGGCCTGTACCCCAGTGAGAGTCAGTGTGTGTGTGGAACTGTACCCCAGTGAGAGTCAGTGTGTGTGGGACTGTACCCCAGTGAGAGTCAGTGTGTGTGGAACTGTACCCCAGTGAGAGTCAGTGTGTGTGTGGAACTGTACCCCAGTGAGATTTACTGTTTCTGGGACTGTACTCCTGTGAGAGTCAGTGTGTTTGGGACTGTACCCCAGTGAGAGTCAGTGTGTGTGGATCTATACCCCAGTGAGAGTCAGTGTGTGTGGGACCCGTACCCCATTGAGAGTCAGTGTGTGTGGGACCCGTACCTAAGTGAGAGTCAGTGTGTGTGGGACTGTCCCCCAGTGAGAGTCAGTGTGTGTGGACCTGTACACCAGTTAGTGTCAGTGTGTGTGGGACTGTGCCCCAATGAGAGTCACCGTTTCTGGGACTGTACGCCAGTGAGAGTCAGTATGAGTGGACCTGTACCCCAGTGAGAGTCAGTGTGTGTGGGACTAGTGCCCAGTGAGAGTCAGTGTGTGTGGGACTGTACTGCTATGAGAGTCAGTGTGTGGGACCGTGCTCCAGTGAGAATCAGTTTGTGTGGAACTGTACCCCAATGAGAGTCAGTGTGTGTAGGACCTGTATCCCAGAGAGAGTTAGTTTGTGTGGAACCTTACTCCAGTGAGAGTCAGTGTGTGTGGGACCCGTACCCCACTGAGAGTCAGTGTGTGTGGGACTGTACCCCAGTGAGAGTCAGTATGTGTGGAACTATACCCCAGTGAGAGTCAGTGTGTGTGGCACTGTACGCCAGTGAGAGTCAGTGTGTGTGGAACTATACCCCAGTGAGAGTCAGTGTGTGTGGAACTATACCCCAGTGAGCGTCAGTGTGTGTGGGACCCGTATCCCAGTGAGAGTCAGTTTGTGTGGAACCTTACTACAGTGAGAGTCAGTGTGTGTGTGCGTGAACCCCAGTTAGTGTCAGTGTGTGTGGGACTGTGCCCCAATGGTAGTCACTGTTTCTGGGACCGTACGCCAGTGAGAGTCAGTGTGTGTACAACTGTACCCCAGTGAGAGTCAGTGTGTGTGGGACTGTACCCCAGTGAGAGTCAGTGTGTGTGGGACTGTTCCCCAGTGAGAGTCAGTGTGTGTGGAACTGTACCCCAGTGAGAGTCAGTGTGTGTGCACCCGTACCCCAGTGAGAGTCAGAGTGTGTCGGACCTGTATCCCAGTGAGAGTCAGTTTGTGTGGAACCTTACTCCAGTGAGAGTCAGTGTGTGTGGGTCCCGTACCCCACTGAGAGTCAGTGTGTGTGGGACTGCACCCCAGTGAGAGTCAGTATGAGTGGACCTGTACCCCAGTGAGAGTCAGTGTGTGTGGGACTAGTGCCCAGTGAGAGTCAGTGTGTGTGGGACTGTACCCCTATGAGAGTCAGTGTGTGGGACCGTGCCCCAGTGAGAGTCAGTTTGTGTGGAACTGTACCCCAGTGAGAGTCAGTGTGTGTAGGACCTGTATCCCAGAGAGAGTTAGTTTGTGTGGAACCTTACTCCAGTGAGAGTCAGTGTGTGTGGGACTGTACCCCAGTGAGAGTCAGTGTGAGCAGACCTGTACCCCAGTGAGAGTCACTGTGTGTGGGACTGTACCCCTGCGAGAGTCAGTGTGTGGGACCGTGCCCCAGTGAGAGTCTGTGTGTGTGGAACTGTACCCCAGTGAGAGTCAGTGTGTGTGTGGAACTGTACCCCAGTGAGATGTACTGTTTCTGGGATTGTACATCTGTGAGAGTCAGTGTGTCTGGGCCTGTACCCCAGTGAGAGTCAGTGTGTGTGTGGAACTGTACCCCAGTGAGAGTCAGTGTGTGTGGGACTGTACCCCAGTGAGAGTCAGTGTGTGTGGAACTGTACCCCAGTGAGAGTCAGTGTGTGTGTGGAACTGTACCCCAGTGAGATTTACTGTTTCTGGGACTGTACTCCTGTGAGAGTCAGTGTGTTTGGGACTGTACCCCAGTGAGAGTCAGTGTGTGTGGATCTATACCCCAGTGAGAGTCAGTGTGTGTGGGACCCGTACCCCATTGAGAGTCAGTGTGTGTGGGACCCGTACCTAAGTGAGAGTCAGTGTGTGTGGGACTGTCCCCCAGTGAGAGTCAGTGTGTGTGGACCTGTACACCAGTTAGTGTCAGTGTGTGTGGGACTGTGCCCCAATGAGAGTCACCGTTTCTGGGACTGTATGCCAGTGAGAGTCAGTATGAGTGGACCTGTACCCCAGTGAGAGTCAGTGTGTGTGGGACTAGTGCCCAGTGAGAGTCAGTGTGTGTGGGACTGTACTGCTATGAGAGTCAGTGTGTGGGACCGTGCTCCAGTGAGAATCAGTTTGTGTGGAACTGTACCCCAATGAGAGTCAGTGTGTGTAGGACCTGTATCCCAGAGAGAGTTAGTTTGTGTGGAACCTTACTCCAGTGAGAGTCAGTGTGTGTGGGACCCGTACCCCACTGAGAGTCAGTGTGTGTGGGACTGTACCCCAGTGAGAGTCAGTATGTGTGGAACTATACCCCAGTGAGAGTCAGTGTGTGTGGCACTGTACGCCAGTGAGAGTCAGTGTGTGTGGAACTATACCCCAGTGAGAGTCAGTGTGTGTGGAACTATACCCCAGTGAGCGTCAGTGTGTGTGGGACCCGTATCCCAGTGAGAGTCAGTTTGTGTGGAACCTTACTACAGTGAGAGTCAGTGTGTGTGTGCGTGAACCCCAGTTAGTGTCAGTGTGTGTGGGACTGTGCCCCAATGGTAGTCACTGTTTCTGGGACCGTACGCCAGTGAGAGTCAGTGTGTGTACAACTGTACCCCAGTGAGAGTCAGTGTGTGTGGGACTGTACCCCAGTGAGAGTCAGTGTGTGTGGGACTGTTCCCCAGTGAGAGTCAGTGTGTGTGGAACTGTACCCCAGTGAGAGTCAGTGTGTGTGCACCCGTACCCCAGTGAGAGTCAGAGTGTGTCGGACCTGTATCCCAGTGAGAGTCAGTTTGTGTGGAACCTTACTCCAGTGAGAGTCAGTGTGTGTGGGTCCCGTACCCCACTGAGAGTCAGTGTGTGTGGGACTGCACCCCAGTGAGAGTCAGTACGAGTGGACCTGTACCCCAGTGAGAGTCAGTGTGTGTGGGACTAGTGCCCAGTGAGAGTCAGTGTGTGTGGGACTGTACCCCTATGAGAGTCAGTGTGTGGGACCGTGCCCCAGTGAGAGTCAGTTTGTGTGGAACTGTACCCCAGTGAGAGTCAGTGTGTGTAGGACCTGTATCCCAGAGAGAGTTAGTTTGTGTGGAACCTTACTCCAGTGAGAGTCAGTGTGTGTGGGACCCGTACCCCACTGAGAGTCAGTGTGTGTGGGACTGTACCCCAGTGAGAGTCAGTGTGAGCAGACCTGTACCCCAGTGAGAGTCACTGTGTGTGGGACTGTACCCCTGCGAGAGTCAGTGTGTGGGACCGTGCCCCAGTGAGAGTCTGTGTGTGTGGAACTGTACCCCAGTGAGAGTCAGTGTGTGTGTGGAACTGTACCCCAGTGAGATGTACTGTTTCTGGGATTGTACATCTGTGAGAGTCAGTGTGTCTGGGCCTGTACCCCAGTGAGAGTCAGTGTGTGTGTGGAACTGTACCCCAGTGAGAGTCAGTGTGTGTGGGACTGTACCCCAGTGAGAGTCAGTGTGTGTGGAACTGTACCCCAGTGAGAGTCAGTGTGTGTGTGGAACTGTACCCCAGTGAGATTTACTGTTTCTGGGACTGTACTCCTGTGAGAGTCAGTGTGTTTGGGACTGTACCCCAGTGAGAGTCAGTGTGTGTGGATCTATACCCCAGTGAGAGTCAGTGTGTGTGGGACCCGTACCCCATTGAGAGTCAGTGTGTGTGGGACCCGTACCTAAGTGAGAGTCAGTGTGTGTGGGACTGTCCCCCAGTGAGAGTCAGTGTGTGTGGACCTGTACACCAGTTAGTGTCAGTGTGTGTGGGACTGTGCCCCAATGAGAGTCACCGTTTCTGGGACTGTACGCCAGTGAGAGTCAGTATGAGTGGACCTGTACCCCAGTGAGAGTCAGTGTGTGTGGGACTAGTGCCCAGTGAGAGTCAGTGTGTGTGGGACTGTACTGCTATGAGAGTCAGTGTGTGGGACCGTGCTCCAGTGAGAATCAGTTTGTGTGGAACTGTACCCCAATGAGAGTCAGTGTGTGTAGGACCTGTATCCCAGAGAGAGTTAGTTTGTGTGGAACCTTACTCCAGTGAGAGTCAGTGTGTGTGGGACCCGTACCCCACTGAGAGTCAGTGTGTGTGGGACTGTACCCCAGTGAGAGTCAGTATGTGTGGAACTATACCCCAGTGAGAGTCAGTGTGTGTGGCACTGTACGCCAGTGAGAGTCAGTGTGTGTGGAACTATACCCCAGTGAGAGTCAGTGTGTGTGGAACTATACCCCAGTGAGCGTCAGTGTGTGTGGGACCCGTATCCCAGTGAGAGTCAGTTTGTGTGGAACCTTACTACAGTGAGAGTCAGTGTGTGTGTGCGTGAACCCCAGTTAGTGTCAGTGTGTGTGGGACTGTGCCCCAATGGTAGTCACTGTTTCTGGGACCGTACGCCAGTGAGAGTCAGTGTGTGTACAACTGTACCCCAGTGAGAGTCAGTGTGTGTGGGACTGTACCCCAGTGAGAGTCAGTGTGTGTGGGACTGTTCCCCAGTGAGAGTCAGTGTGTGTGGAACTGTACCCCAGTGAGAGTCAGTGTGTGTGCACCCGTACCCCAGTGAGAGTCAGAGTGTGTCGGACCTGTATCCCAGTGAGAGTCAGTTTGTGTGGAACCTTACTCCAGTGAGAGTCAGTGTGTGTGGGTCCCGTACCCCACTGAGAGTCAGTGTGTGTGGGACTGCACCCCAGTGAGAGTCAGTATGAGTGGACCTGTACCCCAGTGAGAGTCAGTGTGTGTGGGACTAGTGCCCAGTGAGAGTCAGTGTGTGTGGGACTGTACCCCTATGAGAGTCAGTGTGTGGGACCGTGCCCCAGTGAGAGTCAGTTTGTGTGGAACTGTACCCCAGTGAGAGTCAGTGTGTGTAGGACCTGTATCCCAGAGAGAGTTAGTTTGTGTGGAACCTTACTCCAGTGAGAGTCAGTGTGTGTGGGACCCGTACCCCACTGAGAGTCAGTGTGTGTGGGACTGTACCCCAGTGAGAGTCAGTGTGAGCAGACCTGTACCCCAGTGAGAGTCACTGTGTGTGGGACTGTACCCCTGCGAGAGTCAGTGTGTGGGACCGTGCCCCAGTGAGAGTCTGTGTGTGTGGAACTGTACCCCAGTGAGAGTCAGTGTGTGTGTGGAACTGTACCCCAGTGAGATGTACTGTTTCTGGGATTGTACATCTGTGAGAGTCAGTGTGTCTGGGCCTGTACCCCAGTGAGAGTCAGTGTGTGTGTGGAACTGTACCCCAGTGAGAGTCAGTGTGTGTGGGACTGTACCCCAGTGAGAGTCAGTGTGTGTGGAACTGTACCCCAGTGAGAGTCAGTGTGTGTGTGGAACTGTACCCCAGTGAGATTTACTGTTTCTGGGACTGTACTCCTGTGAGAGTCAGTGTGTTTGGGACTGTACCCCAGTGAGAGTCAGTGTGTGTGGATCTATACCCCAGTGAGAGTCAGTGTGTGTGGGACCCGTACCCCATTGAGAGTCAGTGTGTGTGGGACCCGTACCTAAGTGAGAGTCAGTGTGTGTGGGACTGTCCCCCAGTGAGAGTCAGTGTGTGTGGACCTGTACACCAGTTAGTGTCAGTGTGTGTGGGACTGTGCCCCAATGAGAGTCACCGTTTCTGGGACTGTACGCCAGTGAGAGTCAGTATGAGTGGACCTGTACCCCAGTGAGAGTCAGTGTGTGTGGGACTAGTGCCCAGTGAGAGTCAGTGTGTGTGGGACTGTACTGCTATGAGAGTCAGTGTGTGGGACCGTGCTCCAGTGAGAATCAGTTTGTGTGGAACTGTACCCCAATGAGAGTCAGTGTGTGTAGGACCTGTATCCCAGAGAGAGTTAGTTTGTGTGGAACCTTACTCCAGTGAGAGTCAGTGTGTGTGGGACCCGTACCCCACTGAGAGTCAGTGTGTGTGGGACTGTACCCCAGTGAGAGTCAGTATGTGTGGAACTATACCCCAGTGAGAGTCAGTGTGTGTGGCACTGTACGCCAGTGAGAGTCAGTGTGTGTGGAACTATACCCCAGTGAGAGTCAGTGTGTGTGGAACTATACCCCAGTGAGCGTCAGTGTGTGTGGGACCCGTATCCCAGTGAGAGTCAGTTTGTGTGGAACCTTACTACAGTGAGAGTCAGTGTGTGTGTGCGTGAACCCCAGTTAGTGTCAGTGTGTGTGGGACTGTGCCCCAATGGTAGTCACTGTTTCTGGGACCGTACGCCAGTGAGAGTCAGTGTGTGTACAACTGTACCCCAGTGAGAGTCAGTGTGTGTGGGACTGTACCCCAGTGAGAGTCAGTGTGTGTGGGACTGTTCCCCAGTGAGAGTCAGTGTGTGTGGAACTGTACCCCAGTGAGAGTCAGTGTGTGTGCACCCGTACCCCAGTGAGAGTCAGAGTGTGTCGGACCTGTATCCCAGTGAGAGTCAGTTTGTGTGGAACCTTACTCCAGTGAGAGTCAGTGTGTGTGGGTCCCGTACCCCACTGAGAGTCAGTGTGTGTGGGACTGCACCCCAGTGAGAGTCAGTATGAGTGGACCTGTACCCCAGTGAGAGTCAGTGTGTGTGGGACTAGTGCCCAGTGAGAGTCAGTGTGTGTGGGACTGTACCCCTATGAGAGTCAGTGTGTGGGACCGTGCCCCAGTGAGAGTCAGTTTGTGTGGAACTGTACCCCAGTGAGAGTCAGTGTGTGTAGGACCTGTATCCCAGAGAGAGTTAGTTTGTGTGGAACCTTACTCCAGTGAGAGTCAGTGTGTGTGGGACTGTACCCCAGTGAGAGTCAGTGTGAGCAGACCTGTACCCCAGTGAGAGTCACTGTGTGTGGGACTGTACCCCTGCGAGAGTCAGTGTGTGGGACCGTGCCCCAGTGAGAGTCTGTGTGTGTGGAACTGTACCCCAGTGAGAGTCAGTGTGTGTGTGGAACTGTACCCCAGTGAGATGTACTGTTTCTGGGATTGTACATCTGTGAGAGTCAGTGTGTCTGGGCCTGTACCCCAGTGAGAGTCAGTGTGTGTGTGGAACTGTACCCCAGTGAGAGTCAGTGTGTGTGGGACTGTACCCCAGTGAGAGTCAGTGTGTGTGGAACTGTACCCCAGTGAGAGTCAGTGTGTGTGTGGAACTGTACCCCAGTGAGATTTACTGTTTCTGGGACTGTACTCCTGTGAGAGTCAGTGTGTTTGGGACTGTACCCCAGTGAGAGTCAGTGTGTGTGGATCTATACCCCAGTGAGAGTCAGTGTGTGTGGGACCCGTACCCCATTGAGAGTCAGTGTGTGTGGGACCCGTACCTAAGTGAGAGTCAGTGTGTGTGGGACTGTCCCCCAGTGAGAGTCAGTGTGTGTGGACCTGTACACCAGTTAGTGTCAGTGTGTGTGGGACTGTGCCCCAATGAGAGTCACCGTTTCTGGGACTGTACGCCAGTGAGAGTCAGTATGAGTGGACCTGTACCCCAGTGAGAGTCAGTGTGTGTGGGACTAGTGCCCAGTGAGAGTCAGTGTGTGTGGGACTGTACTGCTATGAGAGTCAGTGTGTGGGACCGTGCTCCAGTGAGAATCAGTTTGTGTGGAACTGTACCCCAATGAGAGTCAGTGTGTGTAGGACCTGTATCCCAGAGAGAGTTAGTTTGTGTGGAACCTTACTCCAGTGAGAGTCAGTGTGTGTGGGACCCGTACCCCACTGAGAGTCAGTGTGTGTGGGACTGTACCCCAGTGAGAGTCAGTATGTGTGGAACTATACCCCAGTGAGAGTCAGTGTGTGTGGCACTGTACGCCAGTGAGAGTCAGTGTGTGTGGAACTATACCCCAGTGAGAGTCAGTGTGTGTGGAACTATACCCCAGTGAGCGTCAGTGTGTGTGGGACCCGTATCCCAGTGAGAGTCAGTTTGTGTGGAACCTTACTACAGTGAGAGTCAGTGTGTGTGTGCGTGAACCCCAGTTAGTGTCAGTGTGTGTGGGACTGTGCCCCAATGGTAGTCACTGTTTCTGGGACCGTACGCCAGTGAGAGTCAGTGTGTGTACAACTGTACCCCAGTGAGAGTCAGTGTGTGTGGGACTGTACCCCAGTGAGAGTCAGTGTGTGTGGGACTGTTCCCCAGTGAGAGTCAGTGTGTGTGGAACTGTACCCCAGTGAGAGTCAGTGTGTGTGCACCCGTACCCCAGTGAGAGTCAGAGTGTGTCGGACCTGTATCCCAGTGAGAGTCAGTTTGTGTGGAACCTTACTCCAGTGAGAGTCAGTGTGTGTGGGTCCCGTACCCCACTGAGAGTCAGTGTGTGTGGGACTGCACCCCAGTGAGAGTCAGTATGAGTGGACCTGTACCCCAGTGAGAGTCAGTGTGTGTGGGACTAGTGCCCAGTGAGAGTCAGTGTGTGTGGGACTGTACCCCTATGAGAGTCAGTGTGTGGGACCGTGCCCCAGTGAGAGTCAGTGTGTGTGGCACTGTACGCCAGTGCGAGTCAGTGTGTGTGGAACTATACCCCAGTGAGAGTCAGTGTGTGTGGGACCCGTATCCCAGTGAGAGTCAGTTTGTGTGGAACCTTACTACAGTGAGAGTCAGTGTGTGTGTGTGTGAACCCCAGTGAGAGTCAGTGTGTGTGGGACCCGTACCTAAGTGAGAGTCAGTGTGTGTGGGACTATACGTCAGTGAGAGTCAGTGTGTGTGGGACCCACACCCCAGTGAGAGTCTGTGTGTTTGGAACTGTACACCAGTGAGAGTCACTGTTTCTGGGACTGTATGCCAGTGAGAGTCAGTGTGTGTGGATCTATACCCCATTGAGAGTCAGTGTGTGTGGGACCCATACCTAAGTGAGAGTCAGTGTGTGTGGGACTGTACCCCAGTGAGTGTCAGTGTGTGTGGACCTGTACACCAGTTAGTGTCAGTGTGTGTGGGACTGTGCCCCAATGATAGTCACCGTTTCTGGGACTGTACGCCAGTGAGAGTCAGTATGAGTGGACCTGTACCCCAGTGAGAGTCAGTGTGTGTGGGACTAGTGCCCAATGAGAGTCAGTGTGTGTGGGACTGTACCCCTATGAGAGTCAGTGTGTGTGGGACCCGTACCTCCGTTAGTGTCAGTGCGTGGGGAACTGTACCCCAGTCAGAGTCAGTGTGTGGTACCTTACCCCAGTGAGAGTCAGTGAGCGTGGAACTGCACCCAAGTGAGAGTCAGTATGAGTGGATCTGTACCCCAGTGAGAGTCAGTGTGTGTGGGACTAGTGCCCAGTGAGAGTCAGTGTGTGTGGGACTGTACCCCTATGAGAGTCAGTGTGTGGGACCGTGCCCCAGTGAGAGTCAGTTTGTGTGGAACTGTACCCCAGTGAGAGTCAGTGTGTGTCGGACCTGTATCCCAGAGAGAGTTAGTTTGTGTGGAACCTTACTCCAGTGAGAGTCAGTGTGTGTGGGACCCGTACCCCACTGAGAGTCAGTGTGTGTGGGACTGTACCCCAGTGAGAGTCAGTATGAGTAGACCTGTACCCCAGTGAGAGTCAGTGTGTGTGGGACTGTACCCCTGTGAGAGTCAGTGTGTGGGACCGTGCTCCAGTGAGAGTCTGTGTGTGTGGAACTGTACCCCAGTGAGAGTCAGTGTGTGTGTGGAACTGTCCCCCAGTGAGATTTACTGTTTCTGGGACTGTACCCCTGTGAGAGTCAGTGTGTCTGGGCCTGTACCCCAGTGAGAGTCAGTGTGTGTGTGGAACTGTACCCCAGTGAGAGTCAGTGTGTGTGGGACTATACCCCAGTGAGAGTCAGTGTGTGTGGGATTGTACCCCAGTGAGAGTCAGTGTGTGTGGGACTGTACCCCATTGAGAGTCAGTGTGTGTGGAACTGTACCCCAGTGAGAGTCACTGTTTCTGGGACTGTACGCCAGTGAGAGTCAGTGTGTGTGGAACTGTACCCCAGTGAGAGTCAGTGTGTGTGGAACTGTACCCCATTGAGAGTCAGTGTGTGTGGAACTGTACCCCAGTGAGAGTCAGTGTGTGGGACTATACCCCAGTGAGAGTCTGTGTGTGTGGAACTGTACCCCAGTGAGAGTCAGTGTGTGTGGAACTGTACCCCATTGAGAGTCAGTGTGTGTGGAACTGTTCCCCAGTGAGCATCAGTGTGTGTTGAACTGTGCCCGAGAGAGATTCAATGTGTGCCGGACCCTACCCCAGTGAGAGTCAGTGTGTGTGGGACCCGTACCCCAGTGAGGGTCAATGGGTGTGGGTCCCGTGCCCCAGTGAAAGTCAGTGTGTGGGACTATACCCCATTGAGAGTCAGTGTGTATGGAACTGTACCCCAGTGAGAGTCAGTGTGTGGGACTATACCCCAGTGAGAGTCTGTGTGTGTGGGTCTGTACCCCAGTGAGAGTCAGTGTGTGTGGCACTGTACCCCAGTGAGAGTCAGTGTGTGTGGAACTATACCCCAGTGCGAGTCAGTGTGTGTGGAACTATACCCCAGTGAGAGTCAGTGTGTGTGGGACCCGTATCCCAGTGAGAGTCAGTTTGTGTGGAACCTTACTACAGTGAGAGTCAGTGTGTGTGTGTGTGAACCCCAGTGAGAGTCAGTGTGTGTGGGACCCGTACCTAAGTGAGAGTCAGTGTGTGTGGGACTATACGTCAGTGAGAGTCAGTGTGTGTGGGACCCACACCCCAGTGAGAGTCTGTGTGTTTGGAACTGTACCCCAGTGAGAGTCACTGTTTCTGGGACTGTACGCCAGTGAGAGTCAGTGTGTGTGGATCTATACTCCAGTGAGAGTCAGTGTGTGTGGGACCCGTACCCCATTGAGAGTTAGTGTGTGTGGGACCCGTACCTAAGTGAGAGTCAGTGTGTGTGGGACTGTACCCCAGTGAGAGTCAGTGTGTGTGGACCTGTGCACCAGTTAGTGTCAGTGTGTGTGGGACTGTGCCCCAATGAGAGTCACCGTTTCTGGGACTGTACGCCAGTGAGAGTCAGTATGAGTGGACCTGTACCCCAGTGAGAGTCAGTGTGTGTGGGACTAGTGCCCAATGAGAGTCAGTGTGTGTGGGACTGTACCCCTATGAGAGTCAGTGTGTGTGGGACTGTACCCCAGTGAGAGTCAGTGTGTGTGGGACTGTACTCCAGTGAGAGTCAGTGTGTGTGGAACTGTACCCCAGTGAGAGTCAGTGTGTGTGGGACCCGTACCTCCGTTAGTGTCAGTGCGTGGGGAACTGTACCCCAGTCATGGTCAGTGTGTGGTACCTTACCCCAGTGAGAGTCAGTGCGTGGGGAACTGTACCCCAGTGAGAGTCAGTGTGTGTGGAACTGTACCCCAGTGAGAGTCAGTGAGCGTGGAACTGCACCCCAGTGAGAGTCAGTGTGTGGGGAACTACAGCTGAGTGAGAGTCAGTGTGTGTGGGACTGTATGCCAGTGAAAGTTAATGTGTGGCGAACTATACCCCAGTGAGAGTCAGTCTCTGTGCAACTGTTCCCCATTGAGAATCAGTGTGTGTGGGTCCTGTACCCCAATGAGAGCTGAGGGAGGGAATGGGCGAGGAGCGGAGGGTGGTACGGGCGATGAGAGGAGGGAGGGAGTGGGGAGGAGCGCAGGTCGGGGAGCGGGGAGGAGCGGAGCTCCGGGAGGGAGGGTAGCAGGGAGGAGCGTAGGGAGGGAGCAGGGAGGAGCGTGGGGAGGAGCGGAGGGAGGGAGGGGAGCAGGGAGGAACGGAGGGCGGGGAGGAGCGGAGCTCCAGGAGGGAGGGGAGCAGGGAGGAGCTCCAGGAGGGAGCAGGGAGGAGCGGAGGGAGGGAGCGGAGAGGAGCGGAGATGGGAAGTGGAGAGGAGAGGACGGACGAGGCACGGAGGGGCAGAGAGGTCGGAGCCCAGAAATGGAGCAGCATGGACAAGACCAAGGGAAGCTGCAGCACGGGCCAATAGCGAGGCTGTCAGGTGGTGAGGCTCACATTGCGTGCTGTTAATTCCATGTCGAGAGATGTCCTGCAGGAAGGAGAACAATAGGAGTATGTTTGAGTGTGTGTATGTATTAGCACATACACCGTGGCCTGGTCTCCAGTTGGCTTGGATCCCCTTGCCACTGGACCAAGACCTCGCTCTGTCAAGCCCGTGTGGTGGCTGGTGTGCAACAGCCACCCCCCCGTTAAATGAATTCACACACACACATCTTCCACCGTTTAAAATGAGTTCATCTGTCACCTGTGGACTCATTTTTAGTGTGGAAACAAGTCATCCTCAACCCTGAGGGATGAACCTACTGGACTGCAGACCTCGAGCTGGAAAGTGGGATTCGGCTGGATAGCCTCTTGTTGGCCAGCATGGACACGATGGGCTGGAATGGCCGCCTTCTGTGCTGTAAACTTCTATGATTCTGCATATACCCTGTCCAGCCCCCTCAGAATCTTAGACAAGCCTGTATTTATTCACAATCTTCAGTTCTTTACCCCAATTTCCTGCTAGTAACAAAACTGCTGGATGCAGTTTTGAGTTGATTAGACGAGGCAGTCCCAGGTTAGACTGACGGTCTGTGCTGAGTTAGATTGTTTCAATCCCCTCGGTCAGGCCAGGTTGCTGCTGCTTATCACCACATGCGGTGTGCGTAAGGCCCACACTTAGGCTCTGGTGTCTCCCATGACGGGAAACTTTTGGGTGAGCATCGGTGACATGGGTGAGTTACCGGAGCAAGAGTCAGCACCTTCGGGTCAAGCGGGGGGGAGACTGGGGTCAGGGGATTCACCCCACTCGCTCACTCTCATCAGAGAGAGCACTGGGAGAGGCACGTTCATGTGTGGTACGGTATTGGGGAGTGTTTTAGTGAAGAGTCGCTATACCTTGTACATTATACAACGTGACTGAGATTTTTCACGTTGTGCAAACCTCCTTTGGTTCTAAAGTGGGCAGCCAGAAAGGAAACCTCTCTGGATTGGATCAGGCACCTCTGCTGACCAATCACAAGTGTTCAATTCTCATGCTTCAGCAAAGAGTCACCATGTGTTTGAAAAGAGAGGATGGGGAATCAAATCCCAATGTCTCCCTTACCTTTTGGGTTTAATCGCCCCGGATACGCAAGGCTGGGAGGCCTGTAGCTCCAGTTAGTTTGTAAGTGTTGAGGACCTGTTCTAATCGACTTGTGTGCCAGACAAATGTGTCAGAATTGACTGCTTGCTGCCAAAGAGCGATGAAGGAAGTGGTGGTTGCTGTTGGTACTGTAAAGCGTGGTGGGGACAGTGTGTGGAACCGGGCACCAGACATTACTGAAGGGGAGCCACTCCTTCTCTGTCTCCCGTTCTAACTTGCTGACCGCCTCCGTCTCAGGCTGAAGGGATTAGCTCCCTCACAGCGCCAGGAAGAGCCTACCTTGAGGGATCAGACTTCTTGCTCTGAACACCCCTGGCATTTAATCCTGGTTGCAATGTGCTGCCCACAAGCGCTGTCCAGTTTCTGATGTCGCTCACAGAGGGATTGTGGGCGAAGTGGTCTCCCAGTCTGCAGGAGTTGTTAAATGGGAGAGAGTTGAGAGACACCAGCGTGCTTCTAGATATTAGGGGCTTGTGCCAAAATCTATGTGTCTATGTTTCTAGATGCTGAGAGGTTGTTTCCCCTGTATGAAGAGTCCAGAACCAGGGGTCACAGTCTCAGGATAAGGGGTCGGCCATTTAAGACTGAGATGAGAAGGAATTTTTTCACTCTGAGGGTTGTGAATCTTTGGAATTCTCTGCCCTAAAGGGCTGTGGATGCTGAGTCTCTGAATATAATCGAGGCTGAGTTGCATACATTTTTGGAATCTAGAGGAACCAAGAGTTTATGGGGATCAGGCGGGGAAGTGAAGTTGAGGTCAAAGATCAGCCGTGATCTTATTGAATGATGGAGCAGGCTCGAGGGGCCGAATGGCCAACTCCTGCTCCTAGTTCTTATGTTCTTATGTAGTCACTGTTGTAAGGTAGGAAAGCAAAAGACAAGCAGCTGGTGTCTTGTGATCAGAAACCAGTTGAAATAAGGTTACTTTGCTGGCGGAGGCAGTGGGTTTGAAAGCAGCTTGACTGAAGGGTGTGTAATGCTTGTGGGCTCTCAGCAAGAGCGAAGGGACTGCTGGGCACAGGCAGTGTTCCACAATACAACAGTTGACCATCAGTTGTACAGTGGCATCTCGCATTGTGCCTTCACAATCGACTGAGACTTGGTCCTGAGCCACGAAGCCATTCTTTCTGTGACTTCTCTCTCCCTCCCTTCCTTCCTTTCTCTCTCCTTCCCTCCCTCTCTCTCACCCTCCCGACCTCCCTCCCTTCTCCCGACCTCCCGCCCTCCCTCCCCACACCCCCCCTCCCCATCTCCCTCCCCACCTCCCTCCCTCCCTCCCTCCCTTTCTCCCTCCCTCTCTCCCTCCCTCTCTCCCTCCCTCCCTCCCTGTGACATGTTACCACAGACCATTCACAGACACTGCTGCTGCATCAAAGTAAAAGGTAGTGCATTGGCTGAGAAGCATTTCGGGAGGTCCTGAGGTTGCGAAAGGCAGTGTATGAATGCAAGTTCTTTCTTAGTCTTATAATGATGGGATCTTCATTCCTCGATGTGCCCAGCTTTCTCTGTGTAGGGGAGAATTGCAGTGCTGCTATAAGAGAATCTGTAACAGCAGTCTCGGTCCTCCTGAATATTCCCAACTAAATATTGGGAAGAGTGAAGCCATTGCCTTTGGTCTTCGCCACAAACTCCATTCCCTGGCCACCGACTCCATCCCTCTTCCTGGCAACTGTCTCAGGCTGAGCCAGACCGTTCAACTTTGGTTTCACATTTGACCCCGAGTTGAGCTTCTGACCCCGTATCCGCTCCATCACCAAAACTGCCTACTTTCACCTCCGTAAGATCGGAAGTCTCCGCCTTGCCTCAGCTCACCGACTGCTGAAACCCTCATCCGTGCCTTTGTTACCCTTACACTATTCCAATGCACTCTTGGCCGGCCTTCCATCTTTCACTCTCCATTAACTTAGAAACATAAAAACATAAAAAATAGGTGCAGGAGTAGGCCATTCGGCCCTTCGAGCCTGCACCGCCATTCAATGAGTTCATGGCTGAACATGCAACTTCAGTACCCCATTCCTGCTTTCTCTACATACCCCTTGCTCCCCCTAGTAGTAAGGACGACATCTAACTCCTTTTTGAATATATTTAGTGAATTGGCCTCAACAACTTTCTGTGGTTCAGAATTCCACAGGTTCACCACTCTCTGGGTGAAGAAGTTTCTCCTCATCTCGGTCCTAAATGGCTTACCCCTTATTCTTAGACTGTGACCCCTGGTTCTGGACTTCCCCAGCATTGGGAACATTCTTCCTGCATCTAACTTGTCGAAACCCGTCAGAATTTTAAACGTTTCTTTGAGATCCCCTGAACTCCAGTGAATACAAGCCCAGTTGATCCAGTCTTTCTTATATTTCAGTCCCGCCATCCCGGGAATCAGTCTGGTGAACCGTCGCTGCACTCCCTCAATAGCAAGAATGTCCTTCCTCAAGTTAGGAGACCAAAACTGTACACAATACTCCAGGTGTGGCCTCACCAAGGCCCTGTACAACTGTAGCAACACCTCCCTGCCCCTGTACTCAAATCCCCTCGCTATGAAGGCCAACATGCCATTTGCTTTCTGAACTGCCTGCTGTACCTGCATGCCAACCTTTAATGACTGATGTACCATGACACCCAGGTCTCGTTGCACCTCCCCTTTTCCTAATCTGTCACCATTCAGATAATAGTCTGTCTCTCTGTTTTTACCACCAAAGTGGAAAACTTCACAATTATCCACATTATACTTCATCTGCCATGCATTTGCCCACTCACCTAACCTATCCAAGTCACTCTGCAGCCTCATAGCATCCTCCTCGCAGCTCACACCACCACCCAACTTAGTGTCATCCGCAAATTTGGAGATACTACATTTAATCCCCTCGTCTAAATCATTAATGTACAATGTAAACAGCTGGGGCCCCAGCACAGAACCTTGCGGTACCCCACTAGTCACTGCCTGCCATTCTGAAAAGTACCCATTTACTCCTACTCTTTGCTTCCTGTCTGACAACCAGTTCTCAATCCACGTCAGCACCAATCCCATGTGCTTTAACTTTGCACATTAATCTCTTGTGTGGGACCTTGTCGAAAGCCTTCTGAAAGTCCAAATACACCACATCAACTGGTTCTCCCTTGTCCACTCTACTGGAAACATCCTCAAAAAATTCCAGAGGATTTGTCAAGCATGATTTCCCTTTCACAAATCCATGCTGACTTGGATCTATCATGTAACCTCTTTCCAAATGCGCTGCTATGACATCCTTAATAATTGATTCCATCATTTTACCCACTACTGATGTCAGACTGACCGGTCTATAATTCTCTGTTTTCTCTCTCCCTCTTTTTAAAAAAAATGGGGTTACATTGGCTACCCTCCACTCGATACGAACTGATCCAGAGTCTATGGCATGTTGGAAAATGACTGTCAATGCATCCGTTATTTCCAAGGCCACCTCCTTAAGTACTCTGGGATGCAGTCCATCAGGCCCTGGGGATTTATTGGCCTTCAATCCCATCAATTTCTCCAACACAATTTCCTGACTAATAAGGATTTCCCTCAGTTCCTCCTTCTTACTAGACCCTCTGACCCCTTTTATATCCGGAAGGTTGTTTGTGTCCTCATTAGTGAATACCGAACCAAAGTACTTGTTCAATTGGTCTGCCATTTCTATGTTCCCCATTATGACTTCCCCTGATTCTGACTTCAGGGAACATAGGTTTGTCTTGACTAACCTTTTTCTCTTTACATATCTATAGAAGCTTTTGCAGCCCGTCTTAATGTTCCCTGCAAGCTTCCTCTCGTACTCTATTTTCCCTGCCCTAATCAAACCCTTTGTCCTCCTCTGCTGAGTTCTAAATTTCTCCCAGTCACCGGGTTTGCTGCTATTTCTGGCCAATTTGTATGCCACGTCCTTGGCTTTAATACTATCCCTGATTTCCCTTGAGCTCATCCTAACTCGCACCCAGTCCCGCTCACCCATCACCCCCTGTGCTCACTGATCCATTTCCTAACTTACACCCAGTCCCGCTCACCCATCACCCCCTGTGCTCACTGACCCATTTCCTAACTTATACCCTGTCCCACTCACCCATCACCCCCTGTGCCCCGTGTCCTAACTCGCACCCAATACCGCTCACCCATCACCCCTGTGCTCGCTGACCCGTGTCCTAACTTGCTCCAAGTCCCGCTCACCTATCAACCCTGTGCTCGCTACCCGTTTCCTAACTCGCACCCAGTCCCGCTCACCCAGCACCGTCGTGCTCACAGACGAGTGTCCTAACTCGTGTCATGTCCCGCTCACCCATCACCCCCTGTGCTCGCTGACCCGTGTCCGAACTCGCTCAGAGTCCCGCTCACCCAGCACCGTCGTGCTCACAGACGCGTGTCCTAACTCGTGCCATGTCCCGCTCACCCATCACCCCCTGTGCTCGCTGACCCGTGTCCTAACTCGCTCAGAGTCCCGCTCACCCATCATCCCTGTGCTCGCTGACCCGTGTGCTAACTCGCACCCAATCCCGTTCACCCATCACCCCTCTGTTCACTGACCCGCGTTTAGACTCGTACCGAGTTCCGCTCACCCCTCACCCATGTGCTCGCTGACCCCGTCTCCTAACTCGCTCCAAGTCCCACTCACCCGTCACCTCTGTGGTCGCTACCCGGTGTCCTAACTCGCACCCAGTCCCATTCACCCATCACCCCTGTACTCGCTACCCCGTGTCCTAACTCGCACCGAGTCCCGCTCACCAATAACCCCTGTGCTCGCTGCCCGTGTCCTAACTCACACCCAGTCCTGCTCACCCATCACCACTGTGCTCGCTGACCCGTGTTCTAACTCGCACCGAGTCCCGCTCACCCATCACCTCTGTACTCGCTGACCTGTGTCCTAATTCGCACCAAGTCGTGCTCACCCATCACTCCCTGTGCTCACTGACCCCTATCCGAACTTGCTCCAAGTCCCACTCGCCCCTTACCCCTGTGATTGCTGCCCCGTGTCCTAACTCGCACCCAGTCCCGCTCACCCAGCACCGTCGTGCTCACAGACGCGTGTCCTAACTTGCGCCATGTCCCCTCACCCATCACCCCTGTGCTCACAGACGCGTGTCCTAACTCACACCGAGTTCCGCTCACCCATTACCCCTGTGCTCGCTGACCCGTGTCCTAACTCACACCGAGTCCCGTTCACCCATCATCCCCTGTGCTTCCTGACCCGCGTTCTAACTCACATCCAGTCCCGTTCACCCATCACCCCTCTGCTCGCTGCCCCGTGTTCTAACTCGCACCGACTCCTACTCACCTATCACCCCCTGTACTCGCTGACCCGTGTCCTAACTCACACCCAGTCCCACTCACCCATCACCCCTGCGCTCGCTGACCCGTGTCCTAACTCGCACCGAGTCCCGCTCACCCATCATCCCTGTGCTCGCTGACCCGTGTCCTAACTTGCTCCATGTCCCACACATTCATCACCCGCTGTGCTCGCTGACCCGTGTCCTTACTCACACCCAGTCCCACTCACCCATCACCCCCTGTACTCGCTGACCCGTGTCCTAACTCGCACCTAGTCCCGCTCACCCATCACCCCCTGTACTCGCTGACCCATGTCCTAACTCACACCCAGTCCCGCTCACCCATCACCCCAGTGCTCGCTGACCCGTGTCCTAACTCACACCCAGTCCCGCTCACTCATCACCTCTGTCCCCTGAGCTCGCTGACCTGTGTCCTAATTCGCACCAAGTCGTGCTCACCCATCACTCCCTGTGCTCACTGACCCCTATCCGAACTTGCTCCAAGTCCCACTCGCCCCTTACCCCTGTGATTGCTGCCCCGTGTCCTAACTCGCACCCAGTCCCGCTCACCCAGCACCGTCGTGCTCACAGACGCGTGTCCTAACTCGCGCCATGTCCCCTCACCCATCACCCCTGTGCTCACAGACGCGTGTCCTAACTCACACCGAGTCCCGCTCACCCATCACCCCTGTGCTCGCTGACCCGTGTCCTAACTCGCACCGAGTCCCGTTCACCCATCATCCCCTGTGCTTCCTGACCCGTGTTCTAACTCACACCCAGTCCCGTTCACCCATCACCCCTGTGCTCGCTGACCGGTGTCCTAACTCGCACCGAGTCCCGTTCACCCATCATCCCCTGTGCTTCCTGACCCGTGTTCTAACTCACACCCAGTCCCGTTCACCCATCACCCCTCTGCTCGCTGCCTCGTGTTCTAACTCGCACCGACTCCTACTCACCTATCACCCCCTGTGCCCGCTGACCCGTGTCCGAACTCGCACCCAGTCCCGTTCGCCCACCACACCCTTACTCGCTGACCCGTGTCCTAACTCACACCCAGTCCCACTCACCCATCACCCCTGCGCTCGCTGACCCGTGTCCTAACTCGCACCGAGTCCCACACATTCATCACCCACTGTGCTCGCTGACCCGTGTCCTAACTCACACCCAGTCCCACTCACCCATCACCCCCTGTACTCACAGACGCGTGTCTTAACTCGCGCCATGTCCCGTTCACCCATCACCCCCTGTGCTCGCTGACCCGTGTCCTAACTCGCACCCAGTCACCCGCACACATCACCCCCTGTGCTTGCTGACCGTGTCCTAACTCGCACCCAGTCACCCGCATCCATCACCCCCTGTGCTCGCTGACCCGTGTCCTAACTCGCACCCAGTCACCCGCACCCATCACCCCCTGTACTCGCTGCCCCGTGTCCTAACTCGCACCGAGTTCCGCTCACCCCTCACCCATGTGCTCGCTGACCGGTGTCCTAACTCGCACTCAGTCACCCACACACATCACCCCCTGTGCTCGCTGCCCCGTGTCCAAACTCGCACCGAGTTCCGCTCACCCCTCACCCATGTGCTCGCTGACCCGTGTCCTAACTTGCACCCAGTCCCCCTCACACATCACCCCTGTGCTCGCTGCCCCGTGTCCTAACTCGCACCGAGTCCCGCTCACCCATCACCCCTGTGCTCGCTGCCCCGTGTTCTAACTCGCACCGAGTCCCACACATTCATCACCCGCTGTGCTCGCTGACCCGTGGCTTAAATCGCTCCCAGTCCCCCTCACACATCACCCCTGTGCTCGCTGACCCATGTCCTAACTCGCACCGAGTCCCGTTCACCCATCATGCCCTGTGCTCGTTTCCCCGTGTCCTAACATGCACCGAGTCCCGCCTACCCATCACCCCTGTCCTAACTCGCACCAAGTCCAGCTCACCCACCACCCCTGTTCGGGGCCCCTTGTCCCAACTCGCACCCAGTCCCGCTCCCCCATCACCCCTGTGCTCACTGACCCGTGTCCAAACCCGCACCATGTCCCGCTCACCCATCACCGTTGTGCTCGCTGACCCGTTTCCTACCTGGCACTGAGTCCCGCTCACCCACAAACCCACTGTGCTCGCTGACCCGGGTCCTAACTCACACCCAGTCCCACTCACTCATCACCCACTGTGCTCGCTGACCCGTGTCCTAACTCGCTCGCAGTCCCGCTCCCCATCATCCCCTGTGCTCGCTGACCCGGTCCTAACTCACTCCCAGTCCCGCTCACCCATCACCCCCTGTGCTCGCTGACCCGTGTCCTAACTCGCACCGAGTCCCGCTTACCCATCACCCCCTGTGCTCGCTGACCCGTGTGCTAACTCGCACCCAGTTCCGCTTGCCTATCACACCCTGTGCTCACTGACCCATGTCCTAGCTCTCGCCCAGTCCCGCTCACCCATGACCCTCTGTGCTCGCTGACCTGTGTCCTAACACTCACTCAGTCCCGCTCACCCACCACCGCCTGTGCTCGCTGACCCGTGTCCGAAGTCGCACCCAGTCCCGCTCACCCATCATCCACTGTGCTCACTGACCCGTGTCCTAACTCGCTCCAAGTCCCGCTCACCCATCACCCCCGTGCTCGCTGACCCGTGTCCTAACCCTCACTCAGTCCCGCTCACCCATCACCCCCGTGCTCGCTGACCTGAGTTCTAACTCGCACCGAGTCCCGCTCACCCATATCCCCTGTGCTCGCTGACCCGTGTCCTAACTCGCACCGAGTCCCGCTCACCCATCACCCCCTGTGCGCCGTGTCCTAACTTGCACCCAGTCCCGCTCACCCATCACCCCCTGTGCTCGCTGACCCGTGTCCTAACTCAAACCCAATCCCGCTCACCCATCACCCCAGTGCTCGCTGACTCGTGTCCTAACTCAAACCCAATCCCGCTCACCCATCACCCCAGTGCTCGCTGACCCGTGTCCTAACTTGCTCCAAGTCCCGCTCACCCCTCACCCATGTGCTCGCTGACCCCATGTCCTAACTCGCTCCAAGTCCCGCTTACCCATCACCCCTGTGCTCGCTGACCCGTGTCCTAACTTGCTCCAAGTCCCGCTCACCCCTCACCCATGTGCTCGCTGACCCCATGTCCTAACTCGCTCCAAGTCCCGCTTACCCATCACCCCTGTGCTCGCTGACCTGTGTCCTAACTCACACCCAGTCCCGTTCACCCATCACCCCTGTGCTCGCTGACCGGTGTCCTAACTCGCACCGAGTCCCGTTCACCCATCATCCCCTGTGCTTCCTGACCCGTGTTCTAACTCACACCCAGTCCCGTTCACCCATCACCCCTCTGCTCGCTGCCTCGTGTTCTAACTCGCACCGACTCCTACTCACCTATCACCCCCTGTGCCCGCTGACCCGTGTCCGAACTCGCACCCAGTCCCGTTCGCCCACCACACCCTTACTCGCTGACCCGTGTCCTAACTCACACCCAGTCCCACTCACCCATCACCCCTGCGCTCGCTGACCCGTGTCCTAACTCGCACCGAGTCCCACACATTCATCACCCACTGTGCTCGCTGACCCGTGTCCTAACTCACACCCAGTCCCACTCACCCATCACCCCCTGTACTCACAGACGCGTGTCTTAACTCGCGCCATGTCCCGTTCACCCATCACCCCCTGTGCTCGCTGACCCGTGTCCTAACTCGCACCCAGTCACCCGCACACATCACCCCCTGTGCTTGCTGACCGTGTCCTAACTCGCACCCAGTCACCCGCATCCATCACCCCCTGTGCTCGCTGACCCGTGTCCTAACTCGCACCCAGTCACCCGCACCCATCACCCCCTGTACTCGCTGCCCCGTGTCCTAACTCGCACCGAGTTCCGCTCACCCCTCACCCATGTGCTCGCTGACCGGTGTCCTAACTCGCACTCAGTCACCCACACACATCACCCCCTGTGCTCGCTGCCCCGTGTCCAAACTCGCACCGAGTTCCGCTCACCCCTCACCCATGTGCTCGCTGACCCGTGTCCTAACTTGCACCCAGTCCCCCTCACACATCACCCCTGTGCTCGCTGCCCCGTGTCCTAACTCGCACCGAGTCCCGCTCACCCATCACCCCTGTGCTCGCTGCCCCGTGTTCTAACTCGCACCGAGTCCCACACATTCATCACCCGCTGTGCTCGCTGACCCGTGGCTTAAATCGCTCCCAGTCCCCCTCACACATCACCCCTGTGCTCGCTGACCCATGTCCTAACTCGCACCGAGTCCCGTTCACCCATCATGCCCTGTGCTCGTTTCCCCGTGTCCTAACATGCACCGAGTCCCGCCTACCCATCACCCCTGTCCTAACTCGCACCAAGTCCAGCTCACCCACCACCCCTGTTCGGGGCCCCTTGTCCCAACTCGCACCCAGTCCCGCTCCCCCATCACCCCTGTGCTCACTGACCCGTGTCCAAACCCGCACCATGTCCCGCTCACCCATCACCGTTGTGCTCGCTGACCCGTTTCCTACCTGGCACTGAGTCCCGCTCACCCACAAACCCACTGTGCTCGCTGACCCGGGTCCTAACTCACACCCAGTCCCACTCACTCATCACCCACTGTGCTCGCTGACCCGTGTCCTAACTCGCTCGCAGTCCCGCTCCCCATCATCCCCTGTGCTCGCTGACCCGGTCCTAACTCACTCCCAGTCCCGCTCACCCATCACCCCCTGTGCTCGCTGACCCGTGTCCTAACTCGCACCGAGTCCCGCTTACCCATCACCCCCTGTGCTCGCTGACCCGTGTGCTAACTCGCACCCAGTTCCGCTTGCCTATCACACCCTGTGCTCACTGACCCATGTCCTAGCTCTCGCCCAGTCCCGCTCACCCATGACCCTCTGTGCTCGCTGACCTGTGTCCTAACACTCACTCAGTCCCGCTCACCCACCACCGCCTGTGCTCGCTGACCCGTGTCCGAAGTCGCACCCAGTCCCGCTCACCCATCATCCACTGTGCTCACTGACCCGTGTCCTAACTCGCTCCAAGTCCCGCTCACCCATCACCCCCGTGCTCGCTGACCCGTGTCCTAACCCTCACTCAGTCCCGCTCACCCATCACCCCCGTGCTCGCTGACCTGAGTTCTAACTCGCACCGAGTCCCGCTCACCCATATCCCCTGTGCTCGCTGACCCGTGTCCTAACTCGCACCGAGTCCCGCTCACCCATCACCCCCTGTGCGCCGTGTCCTAACTTGCACCCAGTCCCGCTCACCCATCACCCCCTGTGCTCGCTGACCCGTGTCCTAACTCAAACCCAATCCCGCTCACCCATCACCCCAGTGCTCGCTGACTCGTGTCCTAACTCAAACCCAATCCCGCTCACCCATCACCCCAGTGCTCGCTGACCCGTGTCCTAACTTGCTCCAAGTCCCGCTCACCCCTCACCCATGTGCTCGCTGACCCCATGTCCTAACTCGCTCCAAGTCCCGCTTACCCATCACCCCTGTGCTCGCTGACCTGTGTCCTAACTCACACCCAGTCCCACTGACCCATCACTCCTGTGCTCGCTAACCCGTGTCCTAACTCGCACCAAGTCCCGCTCACCCATCACCCCTGTGCTCGCTGACCCATGTCCTAACTCACACCCAGTCCCGCTCACCCATCACCCCCTGTGCTCACTGACCCGTGTCCTAACTTGCACCCAGTCCCGCTCACCCATCACCCCCGTGCTCGCTGACCCGTGTCCTAACTTGCACCCAGTCCCGCTCACCCATCACCCCCTGTGCTCACTGACCCGTGTCCTAACTTGCACCCAGTCCCGCTCACCCATCACCCCCTGTGCTCACTGACCCGTGTCCTAACTTGGACCCAATCCCGCTCACCCATCACCTCCTGTGCTCACTGACCCGTGTCCTAACTTGCACCCAGTCCCGCTCACCCATCACCCGCTGTGCTCGCTGACCCGTGTCCTAACTCACACCCAGTCCCACTCACCCATCACCCCCTGTACTCACAGACGCGTGTCTTAACTCGCGCCATGTCCCGTTCACCCATCACCCCCTGTGCTCGCTGACCCGTGTCCTAACTCGCACCCAGTCACCCGCACACATCACCCCCTGTGCTTGCTGACCGTGTCCTAACTCGCACCCAGTCACCCGCATCCATCACCCCATGTGCTCGCTGACCCGTGTCCTAACTCGCACCCAGTCACCCGCACCCATCACCCCCTGTACTCGCTGCCCCGTGTCCTAACTCGCACCGAGTTCCGCTCACCCCTCACCCATGTGCTCGCTGACCGGTGTCCTAACTCGCACTCAGTCACCCACACACATCACCCCCTGTGCTCGCTGCCCCGTGTCCAAACTCGCACCGAGTTCCGCTCACCCCTCACCCATGTGCTCGCTGACCCGTGTCCTAACTTGCACCCAGTCCCCCTCACACATCACCCCTGTGCTCGCTGCCCCGTGTCCTAACTCGCACCGAGTCCCGCTCACCCATCACCCCCTGTGCTCGCTGCCCCGTGTTCTAACTCGCACCGAGTCCCACACATTCATCACCCGCTGTGCTCGCTGACCCGTGGCTTAAATCGCTCCCAGTCCCCTTCACACATTACCCCTGTGCTCGCTGACCCATGTCCTAACTCGCACCGAGTCCCGTTCACCCATCATGCCCTGTGCTCGTTTCCCCGTGTCCTAACATGCACCGAGTCCCGCCTACCCATCACCCCTGTCCTAACTCGCACCAAGTCCAGCTCACCCACCACCCCTGTTCGGGGCCCCTTGTCCCAACTCGCACCCAGTCCCGCTCCCCCATCATCGTTGTGCTCGCTGACCCGTTTCCTACCTGGCACTGAGTCCCGCTCACCCATCACCCCCTGTGCTCCCTGACCTGTGTCCTAACTCACTCCCAGTCCCGCTCACCCATCATCCCCTGTGCTCGCTGACCTGTGTCCTAACTCACTCCCAGTACCGCTCACCCATCATTCCCTGTGCTCGCTGACCTGTGTCCTAACTCACACCGAGTCCCGCTCACCCACAAACCCACTGTGCTCGCTGACCCGGGTCCTAACTCACACCCAGTCCCACTCACTCATCACCCACTGTGCTCGCTGACCCGTGTCCTAACTCGCTCGCAGTCCCGCTCCCCATCATCCCCTGTGCTCGCTGACCCGGTCCTAACTCACTCCCAGTCCCGCTCACCCATCACCCCCTGTGCTCGCTGACCCGTGTCCTAACTCGCACCGAGTCCCGCTTACCCATCACCCCCTGTGCTCGCTGACCCGTATGCTAACTCGCACCCAGTTCCGCTTGCCTATCACACCCTGTGCTCACTGACCCATGTCCTAGCTCTCGCCCAGTCCCGCTCACCCATGACCCTCTGTGCTCGCTGACCTGTGTCCTAACACTCACTCAGTCCCGCTCACCCACCACCGCCTGTGCTCGCTGACCCGTGTCCGAAGTCGCACCCAGTCCCGCTCACCCATCATCCACTGTGCTCACTGACCCGTGTCCTAACTCGCTCCAAGTCCCGCTCACCCATCACCCCCGTGCTCGCTGACCCGTGTCCTAACCCTCACTCAGTCCCGCTCACCCATCACCCCCGTGCTCGCTGACCTGAGTTCTAACTCGCACCGAGTCCCGCTCACCCATATCCCCTGTGCTCGCTGACCCGTGTCCTAACTCGCACCGAGTCCCGCTCACCCATCACCCCCTGTGCGCCGTGTCCTAACTTGCACCCAGTCCCGCTCACCCATCACCCCCTGTGCTCGCTGACCTGAGTTCTAACTCACACCCAGTCCCACTCACCCATCACCCCCTGTGCTCGCTGACCCGTGTCCTAACTCAAACCCAATCCCGCTCACCCATCACCCCAGTGCTCGCTGACTCGTGCCCTAACTCGCTCCAAGTCCCGCTCACCCCTCACCCATGTGCTCGCTGACCCCATGTCCTAACTCGCTCCAAGTCCCGCTCACCCATCATCCCTGTGCTCGCTGACCCGTGTCCTAACATGCTCCATGTCCCACACATTCATCACCCGCTGTGCTCGCTGACCCGTGGCTTAAATCGCTCCCAGTCCCACTCACCCATCACCCCCTGTGCTCGCTGACCCGTGTCCTAACTCGCTCCATGTCCCGCTCACCCATCACCCCCTGTGCGCCGTGTCCTAACTCGCACCCAGTCCCCCTCACCCATCACACCCTGTGCTCGCTGACCTGAGTTCTAACTCACACCCAGTGCCACTCACCCATCACCCCCTGTGCTCGCTGACCCGTGTCCTAACTCAAACCCAATCCCGCTCACCCATCACCCCAGTGCTCGCTGACCCGTGTCCTAACTTGCTCCAAGTCCCGCTCACCCCTCACCCATGTGCTCGCTGACCCCATGTCCTAACTCGCTCCAAGTCCCGCTTACCCATCACTCCTGTGCTCGCTGACCCGTGTCCTAACTCACACCCAGTCCCACTCACCCATCACTCCTGTGCTCGCTGACCCATGTCCTAACTCACACCCAGTCCCGCTCACCCATCACCCCCTGTGCTCACTGACCCGTGTCCTAACTTGCACCCAGTCCCGCTCACCCATCATCCCCGTGCTCGCTGACCCGTGTCCTAACTTGCACCCAGTCCCGCTCACCCATCATCCCCTGTGCTCACTGACCCGTGTCCTAACTTGCACCCAGTCCCGCTCACCCATCACCCCCTGTGCTCACTGACCCGTGTCCTAACTTGCACCCAATCCCGCTCACCCATCACCTCCTGTGCTCACTGACCCGTGTCCTAACTTGCACCCAGTCCCGCTCACCCATCACCCGCTGTGCTCGCTGACCCGTGTCCTAACTCACATCCAGTCCCACTCACCCATCACCCACTGTGCTCGCTGACCCGTGTCCTAACTTGCACCCAGTCCCGCTCACCCATCACCCCTGTGCTCGCTGACCCGTGTCCTAACTCGCTCCAAGTCCCGCTCGCCCATAACCCCTGTACTCGCTGACCCGTGTCCTAACCCTCACTCAGTCCCGCTCACCCATCACCCCCGTGATCGCTGACCCGTGTCCTAACTCGCACCGAGTCCCGCTCACCCATCACCCCCTGTGCTCACTGACCCGTGTCCTAACTCGCACCGAGTCCCGCTCACCCATCACCCCCTGTGCTCACTGACCCGGGTCCTAACTCACACCCAGTCCCACTCACCCATCACCCCTGTGCTCGCTGACCCGTGTCCTAACTCGCACCGAGTCCCGCTCACCCATCACCCCCTGTGCTCGCTGACCCGTGTCCTAACTCACACCAAGTCCCACTCACCCATCACCCCTGTGCTCGCTGACCCGTGTCCTAACTCGCACCGAGTCCCGCTCACCCATCACCCCCTGTGCTCGCTGACCCGTGTCCTAACTCACACCCAGTCCCACTCACCCATCACCCCTGTGCTCGCTGACCCGTGTCCTAACTCGCACCGAGTCCCGCTCGCCTATCACACCCTGTGCTCACTGACCCATGTCCTAACTCGCACCATGTCCTGCTCACCCATCACCCACTGTGCTCACTGAACCGGGTCCTAACTCACACCCAGTCCCGCTCACCCATCACCCCCTGTGCTCACTGACCCGGGTCCTAACTCACACCCAGTCCCACTCACCCATCACCCCTGTGTTCGCTGACCCTTGTCCTAACTCACACCCAGTCCCGCTCACCCATCACCCCCTGTGCTCACTGACCCGTGTCCTAACTCACACCCAGTCCCGCTCACTCATCACCCCATGTGCTCGCTGACCCGTATCCTAACTCACACCCAGTCCCGCTCACCCATCACCCCTGTGCTCGCTGACCCGTGTCCTAACTCGCACCGAGTCCCGCTCGCCTATCACACCCTGTGCTCACTGACCCATGTCCTAACTCGCACCGTGTCCTGCTCACCCATCACCCCCTGTGCTCACTGACCCGTATCCTAACTCGCACCCAGTCCCGCTCACCCATCACCCCCTGTGCTCACTGAACCGGGTCCTAACTCACACCCAGTCCCGCTCACCCATCACCCCCTGTGCTCACTGACCCGGGTCCTAACTCACACCCAGTCCCACTCACCCATCACCCCTGTGTTCGCTGACCCTTGTCCTAACTCACACCCAGTCCCGCTCACCCATCACCCCCTGTGCTCACTGACCCGTGTCCTAACTCACACCCAGTCCCGCTCACTCATCACCCCTGTGCTCGCTGACCCTTGTCCTAACTCACACCCAGTCCCGCTCACCCATCACCCCCTGTGCTCGCTGACCCGTGTCCTAACTCACACCCAGTCCCGCTCACTCATCACCCCTGTGCTCGCTGACCCTTGTCCTAACTCACACCCAGTCCCGCTCACCCATATCCCCCTGTGCTCACTGACCTACATTGGTTCCTGGTCTGACAATGCCACAGTTTTAAAATCCTCATCCTTGTTTTCAGATCCCTCCAATGCCTACACCCCTCCCTATCTCTCTAACCTCCTCCAATGCCTACACCCCTCCCTATCTCTGTAACCTCCTCCAGCCCTACACCCCTCCCTATCTCTGTAACCTCCTCCAGCCCCTCCACCCCTCCCTATCTCTGTAACCTCCTCCAGCCCTACACCCCTCCCTATCTGTGTAACCCCCTCCACCCCTCCCTATCTCTGTAACCTCCTCCAGCCCTACACCCCTCCCTATCTGTGTAACCTCCTCCAGATCCTCCACCCCTCCCTATCTCTGTAACCTCCTCCAGCCCTACACCCCTCCCTATCTGTGTAACCTCCTCCAGCCCCTACACCCCTCCCTATCTCTGTAACCTCCTTCAGCCCCTACACTCCACCCTATCTCTGTAACCTCCTCCAGCCCCTACACCCCTCCCTATCTCTGTAACCTCCTCCAGCCCTACACCCCTCCCTATTTCTCTGACCCCCTCCAGCCCCTGCACCCCTCCCTATCTGTAACCTCCTCCAGCCCCTGCACCCCTCCCTATCTGTAACCTCCTCCAGCCCCTACACCGCTCCCTACCCCTCCCTATCTCTGTAACCCCCTCCAGCCTGACACCCCTTCCTATCTCTGCGCTCCTCTAATTCTGCCCTCCTGATTTTACTCGCTCCAGCATTGCTGACCATGCCTTCAGCTTCCTGGGCCCTAAGCTCTGGAATGCTTTAACCAAGCTTTTGATCATCTGTCTGATATTTCCTCTGTGGCTTGGTGTCAAAAATGTATTTATTGCTGCCTCTTGTGACGTTTGGCTGCAAGTTGTTGATGAAGTCTGTCATCATCCTCACCGTGGACTACATTTCCAATGTTGTGTCATTTGCAAACTTTGAAATGATGTGCTATATAGCCAAGTCCAAGTCATTAATATATCTCAAAGAGAACAGTGGTCTGAATCCTGGCCCCTGCGCTCACCACTGCACACCTCTCCCCAGTCTGAAAAACAACCCTTCACCACAACTCTCTGCTTTCTATCTCTTAGCCAAGTGTCAGTTCATTTTGTCCTGCTTTATTATCTCTAAAACATTCCCCACCACTGACGTTAGGCTGACTGGCCTGCAGGTACTGCATTTATCCCTCTCCCCCGTTTTTAAACACTGGTGTAACATTTGCAATCCGCCAGTCCTCTGGCACCACTTCCATATTGAAGGAGGATTGGAGACCTGCAATTGACACCTTTCCCTCAGCACCCAAGGATGCTTCCCATCCAGACTGGGTGACTGTTGCACACTGGGTGCTGCCAACCTCTGTCTGTTTCTATCCTATCCCATTTCACTACTGCCTCCTCCTTTACTGCGACATTGGCAGCATCCTCTCTCTAGTGAAGACAGATGCAAAGTACGCATTTAGTACCTCAGCCATGCCCTCTGCCTCCACAACAATATCTCCTTTCTGGTCCCGAATCGGCCCCAACCTTCCTTTGAGTATCCTTTTACTATTTATATTAGCTGCTAATCTTTTCTCATACACTCTCTTTGCCCCTCAATCCCTTTTTCAGTTACCTCTGCACTCTCTGTATTCAGCTTGATTCCCTTATTTCAGGATGGAGACTGGAGAATATTTGTAGCAAAGTAAATTTGGTTGCAATGGGAGCAAATTGAACCAGGACAGTGCAGCAATAGCGAGGAAAACTCATTGCTGTAAATTTTGGACGTGCCGACAGTTTCCATTTCCCACATCATTCAGCCCTTTCATGCTGGTCCAAGTAAGTCTGGCCGCTAGCACTGTTATTGTTTGGAATACATAACCCAGTTGCGTCTGGCAGAGCTGAATCTGATCCAAGCTTAGAATTGCAGTAAACGATCCATTTCCTATTCACTCCAAATCCCTGATCCAACCATAACAGTCCATAGAAAATCCTGGCCTAAGCTGATGTTTTTTAATGCTCAATTCATTGGCCCAGAAATCCCGGCCTCCCCGGATCCTTACGGAGTTTCTACGGACCCAGGAAGGCATCGGAAAAGCCGGTTTTTGGCGCGCAATGTGCATGCACTGAAAACCGGCTTTTCCGATCTGTCAAGTTTCTGGCTGGACACATCTCCCGCCTCCCGGGAGCGAGGACATTCTCACGGCAGAGATTGGGCTATTTGCCCATCTCTTGCCCTGCGAATGTGCTGAAAACTCTTGTGTCCGGTGAAAGCAGGCACATAGCCTACTTTATCCAGCGTAAGAGTTTAAAAACATATTGAAATAAAATTTAAAAATACATATTTATGTTAAAAACCACTCGGGTAATTTTATTTTAAACCATAATTAAATTTTTTTTAAGTCAGCAATTTTTTTTTTCAAAAGCATTTCTATCAACTTTAATTTCTATAATGTATTTATGTGAGGTGTTTTTTTGTAATGTTTTATGTAGTGTTTGGGTGTTTGGGGGTGTTTCTCATTCATAGTAATAGGAGTTGCCACTTAATATGAATGAGAATATACTGCACCTGATTGGCTGCCCAGAGCCATGTGACTCCAGCTCCAGGCCTGTACATGTCCTGCCGTGCACGCGCTGTGACGCGCAGTCAGTGGAGACCTCGGGACTGGGATCTCGCGTGGGCACAGCAGCTTCAGGTCAGTGCGCTTCTTTTTTCCAGAATCCAGTCGAATACCCGTGGGAAGGAGAAACCGGGATTTCTGGGCCATTAAGTTTGGGAAGACCGCAGCTGAATGTCACCAAGACATAGACACATAGTTTAGAAGTTGTGTGGCTGTAGGTGAGAGAGGAGTTTCACTCCGTCTCTCCAGTAACATTCCTTTATATAGCGGCACAGATCGGCCTGTGAGATTCTGGGAGGACCAATAGTCTGACAAAGAGGTGGCTTTTGAGAAAGTTTTGAACAGGAAACACAGCAAATATACCCCCACCACTGGAAACACTTATTACATTCCCTCCTCTCCCACAACTGGAAACTCAGTAATTGCACCCTCCCACCAGAGGAAACACTGCAAATACACCCCCACCACTGGAAGCACTGTAATTACACCCTTCCACCACTGGAAACACTGTAACTACACCCTCCCACCACTGGAAACACTGTAATTACACCCTCCCACAACTGGAAGCACTGTAATTACACTCCCCCGCCACTGGAAACACTGTAATTACACCCTCCCGCCACAGGAAGCACAATAATTACACGCCCCACCACTGGAAACACGATAATTACACCCTTCCGCCACTGGAAACACTGCAATTACACCCTCACACCACTGGAAGCACTGTGATTACACCTTCCCACCACTGGAAACACTGTAATTACACCCTTCCACCATTGGAAGCACAGTAATTACACCCTCCCACTACTGTAAATACTGTAATTACACCCTCCAACCACTGGAAACACTGTAATTACACCCTCTCACCACTGGAAACATTGTAATTACACCCTGCCGCCACTGGATGCACAATAATTACACCCTCCAACCACTGGAAGCACTGTAATTACACCCTCCCACCACTGGAAGAACTGTAATCACACCCCCCCCCCCCCCCCCACCACTGGAAGCACAATAATTACACCCTCCACCACTGGAAGCATTGGAATTACACCCTCCCACCACTGGAAGCACTGTAATTACACACTCCCACCACTGGAAGAACAATAATTACACCCCCTACCACTGGAAACACTGTAATTACACCCTTCAGCCACTGGAAACACTGTAATTATACCATTGCACCACAGGAAACACTGTGATTACACCCTCCCACCACTGGAAACACTGTAATCACACTCTCTCACCACTGAAAACACAGTAATTACATCTTACCACCACTGGAAAAACTGTAATTACACCCTCCCACCACTGGAAACACTGTAATTACACCCTCTCACCACTGGAAACACTGCAATGACACCCTCCCGCCACTGGAAACGTTGCAATTACACCCTCCCAGCACTGGAAACATTGTAATTACACCCCCACCACTGGAAACACTGTAATTATACCCTCACACCACTGAAGGCACTGTAATAACAACATCCCAGCACTGGAAACACTGTAATCTCACCCTCCCACCACTGGAAGCACAATAATTACACCCTCCCACCACTGGCAGCACTGTAATTACACCCTCCCACCACTGGAAACACTGTAATTACACTCTCCCACCACTGGAAGCACTGTAATTACACCCCACCACCGGAAGCACAGTAATTACACCATCGCCACACTGGAAGCACTGTAATCACACCCTCCCACCTCTGGAAGCACTGTAGTTACACCCTCCCACCACTGGAAGCACTGTAATTACACCCTCCCATCACTGGAAATCCTGTAATTACACCCTCCCACCACTGGAAGCACTGTAATCACACCCTCCCACCACTAGAAGCACTGTAATTACACCCTCCCACCACTGGAAACACTGTAATTACACCTTCTCGCCACTGGAATTACACCCTCCCACCACTGGAAAAGCACTGTAATGACATGCTCCCACCACTGGAAGCACTGTAATTACACCCTCCCACCACTGGAAGCACTGTAATTACACCCTCCCACAACTGGAAGCACTGTAATTACACCCCCCCCCCCCACCACTGGAAGGACTGTAATTACACCCCATCACTGGAAGCACAGTAATTACACCCTCACCGCACTGGAAGCACTGTAATCACACCCTCCCACCTCTGGAAGCACTGTAGTTACACCCTCCCACCACTGGAAGCACTGTAATTACACACTCCCACCACTGGAAGAACAACAATTACACCCTCTACCACTGGAAACACTGTAATTACACCCTTCAGCCACTGGAAACACTCTAATTATACCATTGCACCACAGGAAACACTGTGATTACACCCTCCCACCACTGGAAACACTGTAATCACACTCTCTCACCACTGAAAACACAGTAATTACATCTTACCACCACTGGAAAAACTGTAATTACACCCTCCCACCACTGGAAACACTGTAATTACACCCTCTCACCACTGGAAACACTGCCATGACACCCTTCCACCACTGGAAGCACTGTAATTACACCCTCCCACCACTGGAAGCACTGTAATTACACCCTCCCACCACTGGAAACACTGTAATTACACCCTCCCGCCACTGGAAGCACTGTAATTACACTCCCCCGCCACTGGAAACACTGTAATTACACCCTCCCGCCAAAGGAAGCACAATAATTACACGCCCCACCACTGGAAACACGATAATTACACCCTTCCGCCACTGGAAACACTGCAATTACACCCTCACACCACTGGAAGCACTGTGATTACACCTTCCCACCACTGGAAACACTGTAATTACACCCTTCCACCATTGGAAGCACAGTAATTACACCCTCCCACTACTGTAAATACTGTAATTACACCCTCCAACCACTGGAAACACTGTAATTACACCCTCTCACCACCGGAAACATTGTAATTACACCCTGCCGCCACTGGGTGCACAATAATTACACCCTCCAACCACTGGAAGCACTGTAATTACACCCTCCCACCACTGGAAGAACTGTAATTACACCCCCCCCCCACCACTGGAAGCACAATAATTACACCCTGCACCACTGGAAGCATTGGAATTACACCCTCCTACCACTGGAAGTAATGTAATTACACACTCCCACCACTGCAAGGACAATAATTACACCCCCTACCACTGGAAACACTGTAATTACACCCTTCAGCCACTGGAAACACTGTAATTATACAATTGCACCACAGGAAACACTGTGATTACACCCTCCCACCACTGGAAACACTGTAATCACACTCTCTCACCACTGAAAACACAGTATTTACATCTTACCACCACTGGAAAAACTGTAATTACACCCTCCCACCACTGGAAACACTGTAATTACACCCTCTCACCACTGGAAACACTGCAATGACACCCTCCCGCCACTGGAAACATTGCAATTACACCCTCCCAGCACTGGAAACATTGTAATTACACCCCCACCACTGGAAACACTGTAATTACACCCTCCCACCACTGGAAGCACTGTAATAACAACATCCCAGCACTGGAAACACTGTAATCGCACCCTCCCACCACTGGAAGCACAATAATTACACCCTCCCACCACTGTAAGCACTGTAATTACACCCTCCCACCACTGGAAGCACTGTAATTACACTCTCCCACCACTGGAAGCACTGTAATTACACCCCACCACCGGAAGCACAGTAATCACACCCTCGCCGCACTGGAAGCACTGTAATCACACCCTCCCACCTCTGGAAGCACTGTAGTTACACCCTCCCACCACTGAAAGCACTGTAATTACACCCTCCCATCACTGGAAATCCTGCAATTACACCCTCCCACCACTGGAAGCACTGTAATTACACCCTCCCACCACCGGAAGCACTGTAATTACACCCCCCCCCCACCACTGCAAGCACTGTAATTACACTCTCCCACCACTGGAAACACTGTAATTACACCCCCACCACTGGAAACACTGCAATTACACCCTCCCGCCACTGGACGCACTGTAATTACACCCTCCCACTACTGTAAATACTGTAATTACACCCTCCAACCACTGGAAACACTGTAATTACACCCTCTCACCACTGGAAACATTGTAATTACACCCTGCCGCCACTGGATGCACAATAATTACACCCTCCAACCACTGGAAGCACTGTAATTACACCCTCCCACCACTGGAAGAACTGTAATCACACCCCCCCCCCCCCCACCACTGGAAGCACAATAATTACACCCTCCACCACTGGAAGCATTGGAATTACACCCTCCCACCACTGGAAGCACTGTAATTACACACTCCCACCACTGGAAGAACAATAATTACACCCCCTACCACTGGAAACACTGTAATTACACCCTTCAGCCACTGGAAACACTGTAATTATACCATTGCACCACAGGAAACACTGTGATTACACCCTCCCACCACTGGAAACACTGTAATCACACTCTCTCACCACTGAAAACACAGTAATTACATCTTACCACCACTGGAAAAACTGTAATTACACCCTCCCACCACTGGAAACACTGTAATTACACCCTCTCACCACTGGAAACACTGCAATGACACCCTCCCGCCACTGGAAACGTTGCAATTACACCCTCCCAGCACTGGAAACATTGTAATTACACCCCCACCACTGGAAACACTGTAATTATACCCTCACACCACTGAAGGCACTGTAATAACAACATCCCAGCACTGGAAACACTGTAATCTCACCCTCCCACCACTGGAAGCACAATAATTACACCCTCCCACCACTGGCAGCACTGTAATTACACCCTCCCACCACTGGAAACACTGTAATTACACTCTCCCACCACTGGAAGCACTGTAATTACACCCCACCACCGGAAGCACAGTAATTACACCATCGCCACACTGGAAGCACTGTAATCACACCCTCCCACCTCTGGAAGCACTGTAGTTACACCCTCCCACCACTGGAAGCACTGTAATTACACCCTCCCATCACTGGAAATCCTGTAATTACACCCTCCCACCACTGGAAGCACTGTAATCACACCCTCCCACCACTAGAAGCACTGTAATTACACCCTCCCACCACTGGAAACACTGTAATTACACCTTCTCGCCACTGGAATTACACCCTCCCACCACTGGAAAAGCACTGTAATGACATGCTCCCACCACTGGAAGCACTGTAATTACACCCTCCCACCACTGGAAGCACTGTAATTACACCCTCCCACAACTGGAAGCACTGTAATTACACCCCCCCCCCCCACCACTGGAAGGACTGTAATTACACCCCATCACTGGAAGCACAGTAATTACACCCTCACCGCACTGGAAGCACTGTAATCACACCCTCCCACCTCTGGAAGCACTGTAGTTACACCCTCCCACCACTGGAAGCACTGTAATTACACACTCCCACCACTGGAAGAACAACAATTACACCCTCTACCACTGGAAACACTGTAATTACACCCTTCAGCCACTGGAAACACTCTAATTATACCATTGCACCACAGGAAACACTGTGATTACACCCTCCCACCACTGGAAACACTGTAATCACACTCTCTCACCACTGAAAACACAGTAATTACATCTTACCACCACTGGAAAAACTGTAATTACACCCTCCCACCACTGGAAACACTGTAATTACACCCTCTCACCACTGGAAACACTGCCATGACACCCTTCCACCACTGGAAGCACTGTAATTACACCCTCCCACCACTGGAAGCACTGTAATTACACCCTCCCACCACTGGAAACACTGTAATTACACCCTCCCGCCACTGGAAGCACTGTAATTACACTCCCCCGCCACTGGAAACACTGTAATTACACCCTCCCGCCAAAGGAAGCACAATAATTACACGCCCCACCACTGGAAACACGATAATTACACCCTTCCGCCACTGGAAACACTGCAATTACACCCTCACACCACTGGAAGCACTGTGATTACACCTTCCCACCACTGGAAACACTGTAATTACACCCTTCCACCATTGGAAGCACAGTAATTACACCCTCCCACTACTGTAAATACTGTAATTACACCCTCCAACCACTGGAAACACTGTAATTACACCCTCTCACCACCGGAAACATTGTAATTACACCCTGCCGCCACTGGATGCACAATAATTACACCCTCCAACCACTGGAAGCACTGTAATTACACCCTCCCACCACTGGAAGAACTGTAATTACACCCCCCCCCCCCACCACTGGAAGCACAATAATTACACCCTGCACCACTGGAAGCATTGGAATTACACCCTCCTACCACTGGAAGTAATGTAATTACACACTCCCACCACTGCAAGGACAATAATTACACCCCCTACCACTGGAAACACTGTAATTACACCCTTCAGCCACTGGAAACACTGTAATTATACAATTGCACCACAGGAAACACTGTGATTACACCCTCCCACCACTGGAAACACTGTAATCACACTCTCTCACCACTGAAAACACAGTATTTACATCTTACCACCACTGGAAAAACTGTAATTACACCCTCCCACCACTGGAAACACTGTAATTACACCCTCTCACCACTGGAAACACTGCAATGACACCCTCCCGCCACTGGAAACATTGCAATTACACCCTCCCAGCACTGGAAACATTGTAATTACACCCCCACCACTGGAAACACTGTAATTACACCCTCCCACCACTGGAAGCACTGTAATAACAACATCCCAGCACTGGAAACACTGTAATCGCACCCTCCCACCACTGGAAGCACAATAATTACACCCTCCCACCACTGTAAGCACTGTAATTACACCCTCCCACCACTGGAAGCACTGTAATTACACTCTCCCACCACTGGAAGCACTGTAATTACACCCCACCACCGGAAGCACAGTAATCACACCCTCGCCGCACTGGAAGCACTGTAATCACACCCTCCCACCTCTGGAAGCACTGTAGTTACACCCTCCCACCACTGAAAGCACTGTAATTACACCCTCCCATCACTGGAAATCCTGCAATTACACCCTCCCACCACTGGAAGCACTGTAATTACACCCTCCCACCACCGGAAGCACTGTAATTACACCCCCCCCCCACCACTGCAAGCACTGTAATTACACTCTCCCACCACTGGAAACACTGTAATTACACCCCCACCACTGGAAACACTGCAATTACACCCTCCCGCCACTGGACGCACTGTAATTACACCCTCCCGGCACTGGAACCACCAATAACACCATCCCAGCACTGGAAACACTGTAATTACACCCTCCCACCACTGGAAGCACTGTAATTACACCCCATCACTGGAAGCACAAGAATTACACCCCCCCACCACTGGAAGCACTGTAATTACATGCTCTCGCCACTGGAAGCACAGTAATTACACCCTCCACCACTGGAAGCATTGGAATTACACCCTCCTACCTCTGGAAGTACTGTAATTACACACTCCCACCACTGGAAGAACAATAATTACACCCCCTACCACTGGAAACACTGTAATTACACCCTTCAGCCACTGAAAACACTGTAATTATACCATTGCACCACAGGAAACACTGTGATTACACCCTCCCACCACTGGAAACACTGTAATCACACCCTCCCACCACTAGAAGCACTGTAATTACACCCTCCCACCACTGGAAACACTGTAATTACACCTTCTCGCCACTGGAATTACACCCTCCCACCACTGGAAAAGCACTGTAATGACATGCTCCCACCACTGGAAGCACTGTAATTACACCCTCCCACCACTGGAAGCACTGTAATTACACCCTCCCACAACTGGAAGCACTGTAATTACACCCCCCCCCCCCACCACTGAAAGGACTGTAATTACACCCCATCACTGGAAGCACAGTGATTACACCCTCGCCGCACTGGAAGCACTGTAATCACACCCTCCCACCTCTGGAAGCACTGTAGTTACACCCTCCCACCACTGGAAGCACTGTAATTACACACTCCCACCACTGGAAGAACAATAATTACACCCCCTGCCACTGGAAACACTGTAATTACACCCTTCAGCCACTGGAAACACTGTAATTATACCATTGCACCACAGGAAACACTGTGATTACACCCTCCCACCACTGGAAACACTGTAATCACACTCTCTCACCACTGAAAACACAGTAATTACATCTTACCACCACTGGAAAAACTGTAATTACACCCTCCCACCACTGGAAACACTGTAATTACACCCTCTCACCACTGGAAACACTGCAATGACACCCTCTCGCCACTGGAAACATTGCAATTACACCCTCCCACCACTGGAAGCACTGTAATTACACCCTCCCACAACTGGAAGCACTGTAATTACACCCCCCCCCCCCACCACTGAAAGGACTGTAATTACACCCCATCACTGGAAGCACAGTAATTACACCCTCGCCGCACTGGAAGCACTGTAATCACACCCTCCCACCTCTGGAAGCACTGTAGTTACACCCTCCCACCACTGGAAGCACTGTAATTACACACTCCCACCACTGGAAGAACAATAATTACACCCCCTACCACTGGAAACACTGTAATTACACCCTTCAGCCACTGAAAACACTGTAATTATACCATTGCACCACAGGAAACACTGTGATTACACCCTCCCACCACTGAAAACACTGTAATCACACCCTCCCACCACTAGAAGCACTGTAATTACACCCTCCCACCACTGGAAACACTGTAATTACACCTTCTCGCCACTGGAAATACACCCTCCCACCACTGGAAAAGCACTGTAATGACATGCTCCCACCACTGGAAGCACTGTAATTACACCCTCCCACCACTGGAAGCACTGTAATTACACCCTCCCACAACTGGAAGCATTGTAATTACACCCCCCCCACCACCACTGAAATGACTGTAATTACACCCCATCACTGGAAGCACAGTCATTACAACCTCGCCGCACTGGAAGCACTGTAATCACACCCTCCCACCTCTGGAAGCACTGTAGTTACACCCTCCCACCACTGGAAGCACTGTAATTACACACTCCCACCACTGGAAGAACAATAATTACACCCCCTGCCACTGGAAACACTGTAATTACACCCTTCAGCCACTGGAAACACTGTAATTATACCATTGCTCCACAGGAAACACTGTGATTACACCCTCCCACCACTGGAAACACTGTAATCACACTCTCTCACCACTGAAAACACAGTAATTACATCTTACCACCACTGGAAAAACTGTAATTACACCCTCCCACCACTGGAAACACTGTAATTACACCCTCTCACCACTGGAAACACTGCAATGACACCCTCTCGCCACTGGAAACATTGCAATTACACCCTCCCAGCACTGGAAACATTGTAATTACACCCCCACCACTGGAAACACTGTAATTATACCCTCACACCACTGAATGCACTGTAATAACAACATCCCAGCACTGGAAACACTGTAATTGCACCCTCCCACCACTGGAAGCACAATAATTACACCCTCCCACCACTGGAAGCACTGTAATTACACCCTCCCACCACTGGAAGCACTGTAATTACACCCTCGCCGCACTGGAAGCACTGTAATCACACCCTCTCACCTCTGGAAGCACTGTAGTTACACCCTCCCACCACTGGAAGCACTGTAATTACACCCTCCCATCACTGGAAATCCTGTAATTACACCCTCCCACCACTGGAAGCACTGTAATTACACCCTCCCACCACCGGAAGCACTGTAATTACATCCCCCCCACCACTGCAAGCACTGTAATTACACCCTCCCACCACTGGAAACACTGTAATTACACCCCCACCACTGGAAACACTGCAAGTACACCCTCCCGCCACTGGACGCACTGTAATTACACCCCTCCCAGCACTGGAACCACCAACAACACCATCCCAGCACTGGAAACACTGTAATTACACCCTCCCACTACTGGAAGCACTGTAATTACACCCCACCACTGGAAGCACAGTAATTACACCCTCGCCGCACTGGAAGCACTGTAATCACACCCTCCCACCTCTGGAAGCACTGTAGTTACACCCTCCCACCACTGGAAGCACTGTAATTACACCCTCCCATCACTGGAAATCCTGTAATTACACCCTCCCACCACTGGAAGCACTGTAATTACACCCTCCCACCAATGGAAGCACTGTAATTACACCGTCCCACCACTGGACGCACTGTAATTACACCCTCTCACCACTGGAAACACTGTAATTACACCCTCCCACCTCTGCAATAACTGTAATTACACCCTCCCACCACTGGAAGCACTGTAATTACACCCCCACGACTGGAAGCACAGCAATAACATCCTTCCACCACTGGAAACACTGTAATTACACCCTCCCAGCACTGAAAACACTGTATTCACACCCTCCCACCACTGGAAACACAATAATTACCCCATCCTACCACTGGAAGCACTGTAATTATACCCTCCCACCACTGGAAGCACTGTAATTATACCCTCCCACCACTGGAAACACTGTAATTACACCCTTCCACTACTGGAAACACTGTAATTACACCATCTCACCACCGGAAACACTGTAATTACACCCTCCCGCCACTGGAAACAATGTAATTACACCCTCCTGCCACTGGAAACACTGTAATTACACCCTCCCACCACTGGAAACACTGTAATTACACCTTCTCGCCACTGGAATTACACCCTCCCACCACTGGAAGCACTGTAATTACACCCTCCCACAACTGGAAGCACTGTAATTACACCCCCCCCCCCACCACTGGAAGGACTGTAATTACACCCCATCACTGGAAGCACAGTAATTACACCCTCACCGCACTGGAAGCACTGTAATCACACCCTCCCACCTCTGGAAGCACTGTAGTTACACCCTCCCACCACTGGAAGCACTGTAATTACACGCTCCCACCACTGGAAGAACAACAATTACACCCTTCAGCCACTGGAAACACTGTAATTATACCATTGCACCACAGGAAACACTGTGATTACACCCTCCCACCACTGGAAACACTGTAATCACATTCTCTCACCACTGAAAACACAGTAATTATATCTTACCACCACTGGAAAAACTGTAATTACACCCTCCCACCACTGGAAACACTGTAATTACACCCTCTCACCACTGGAAACACAGCAATGACACCCTTACACCACTGGAAGCACTGTAATTACACCCTCCCACCACTGGAAGCACTGTAATTACACCCTCCCACCACTGGAAACACTGTAATTACACCCTCCCGCCACTGGAAGCACTGTAATTACACTCCCCCGCCACTGGAAACACTGTAATTACACCCTCCCGCCACAGGAAGCACAATAATTACACGCCCCACCACTGGAAACACGATAATTACACCCTTCCGCCACTGGAAACACTGCAATTACACCCTCACACCACTGGAAGCACTGTGATTACACCTTCCCACCACTGGAAACACTGTAATTACACCCTTCCACCATTGGAAGCACAGCAATTACACCCTCCCACTACTGTAAATACTGTAATTACACCCTCCAACCACTGGAAACACTGTAATTACACCCTCTCACCACCGGAAACATTGTAATTACACCCTGCCGCCACTGGATGCACAATAATTACACCCTCCAACCACTGGAAGCACTGTAATTACACCCTCCCACCACTGGAAGAACTGTAATTACACCCCCCCACCACTGGAAGCACAATAATTACACCCTCCACCACTGGAAGCATTGGAATTACACCCTCCTACCACTGGAAGTAATGTAATTACACACTCCCACCACTGGAAGGACAATAATTACACCCCCTACCACTGGAAACACTGTAATTACACCCTTCAGCCACTGGAAACACTGTAATTATACAATTGCACCACAGGAAACACTGTAATTACACCTTCCAACCACTGGAAACACTGCAATGACACCCTCCCGCCACTGGAAACATTGCAATTACACCCTCCCAGCACTGGAAACATTGTAATTACACCCCCACCACTGGAAACACTGTAATTATACCCTCACACCACTGAAGGCACTGTAATAACAACATCCCAGCACTGGAAACACTGTAATCGCACCCTCCCACCACTGGAAGCACAATAATTACACCCTCCCACCACTGTAAGCACTGTAATTACACCCTCCCACCACTGGAAGCACTGTAATTACACTCTCCCACCACTGGAAGCACTGTAATTACACCCCACCACCGGAAGCACAGTAATCACACCCTCGCCGCACTGGAAGCACTGTAATCACACCCTCCCACCTCTGGAAGCACTGTAGTTACACCCTCCCACCACTGAAAGCACTGTAATTACACCCTCCCATCACTGGAAATCCTGTAATTACACCCTCCCACCACTGGAAGCACTGTAATTACACCCTCCCACCACCGGAAGCACTGTAATCACCCCCCCCCCCACCACTGCAAGCACTTTAATTACACTCTCCCACCACTGGAAACACTGTAATTACACCCCCACCACTGGAAACACTGCAATTACACCCTCCCGCCACTGGACGCACTGTAATTACACCCTCCCGGCACTGGAACCACCAATAACACCATCCCAGCACTGGAAACACTGTAATTACACCCTCCCACCACTGGAAGCACTGTAATTACACCCCATCACTGGAAGCACAAGAATTACACCCTCCCACCACTGGAAGCACTGTAATTACATGCTCCCGCCACTGGAAGCACAGTAATTACACCCTCCACCACTGGAAGCATTGGAATTACACCCTCCTACCTCTGGAAGTACTGTAATTACACACTCCCACCACTGGAAGAACAATAATTACACCCCCTACCACTGGAAACACTGTAATTACACCCTTCAGCCACTGAAAACACTGTAATTATACCATTGCACCACAGGAAACACTGTGATTACACCCTCCCACCACTGGAAACACTGTAATCACACCCTCCCACCACTAGAAGCACTGTAATTACACCCTCCCACCACTGGAAACACTGTAATTACACCTTCTCGCCACTGGAATTACACCCTCCCACCACTGGAAAAGCACTGTAATGACATGCTCCCACCACTGGAAGCACTGTAATTACACCCTCCCACCACTGGAAGCACTGTAATTACACCCTCCCACAACTGGAAGCACTGTAATTACACCCCCCCCCCACCACTGAAAGGACTGTAATTACACCTTCTCGCCACTGGAATTACACCCTCCCACCACTGGAAAAGCACTGTAATGACATGCTCCCACCACTGGAAGCACTGTAATTACACCCTCCCACCACTGGAAGCACTGTAATTACACCCTCCCACAACTGGAAGCACTGTAATTACACCCCCCCCCCACCACTGAAAGGACTGTAATTACACCCCATCACTGGAAGCACAGTAATTACACCCTCACCGCACTGGAAGCACTGTAATCACACCCTCCCACCTCTGGATGCACTGTAGTTACACCCTCCCACCACTGGAAGCACTGTAATTACACACTCCCACCACTGGAAGAACAATAATTACACCCCCTGCCACTGGAAACACTGTAATTACACCCTTCAGCCACTGGAAACACTGTAATTATACCATTGCACCACAGGAAACACTGTGATTACACCCTCCCACCACTGGAAACACTGTAATCACACTCTCTCACCACTGAAAACACAGTAATTACATCTTACCACCACTGGAAAAACTGTAATTACACCCTCCCACCACTGGAAACACTGTAATTACACCCTCTCACCACTGGAAACACTGCAATGACACCCTCTCGCCACTGGAAACATTTCAATTACACCCTCCCAGCACTGGAAACATTGTAATTACACCCCCACCACTGGAAACACTGTAATTATACCCTCACACCACTGAAGGCACTGTAATAACAACATCCAAGCACTGGAAACACTGTAATTGCACCCTCCCACCACTGGAAGCACAATAATTACACCCTCCCACCATTGGAAGCACTGTAATTACACCCTCCCACCACTGGAAGCACTGTAAATACACCCTCGCCGCACTGGAAGCACTGTAATCACACCCTCTCACCTCTGGAAGCACTGTAGTTACACCCTCCCACCACTGGAAGCACTGTAATTACACCCTCCCATCACTGAAAATCCTGTAATTACACCCTCCCACCACTGGAAGCACTGTAATTACACCCTCCCACCACCGGAAGCACTGTAATTACATCCCCCCACCACTGCAAGCACTGTAATTACACCCTCCCATCACTGGAAACACTGTAATTACACCCCCACCACTGGAAACACTGCAATTACACCCTCCCGCCACTGGACGCACTGTAATTACACCCTCCCAGCACTGGAACCACCAACAACACCATCCCAGCACTGGAAACACTGTAATTACACCCTCCCACTACTGGAAGCACTGTAATTACACCCCACCACTGGAAGCACAGTAATTACACCCTCGCCGCACTGGAAGCACTGTAATCACACCCTCCCACCTCTGGAAGCACTGTAGTTACACCCTCCCACCACTGGAAGCACTGCAATTACAACCTCCCGCCACTGGAAACCCTGTAATTACACTCTCCCACCACTGGAAGCACTGTAATTACACCCTCCCACCAATGGAAGCACTGTAATTACACCGTCCCACCACTGGACGCACTGTAATTACACCCTCCCGCCACTGGAAACACTGTAATTACACCCTCCCACGTCTGCAATAACTGTAATTACACCCTCCCACCACTGGAAACACAATAATTACCCCATCCTACCACTGGAAGCACTGTAATTATACCCTCCCACCACTGGAAGCACTGTAATTATACCCTCCCACCACTGGAAACACTGTAATTACACCCTTCCGCTACTGGAAACAATGTAATTACACCCTCCTGCCACTGGAAACACTGTAATTACACCTTCCCACCACTGAAACACTGTAATTACACACTTGCACCACTAGAAACACTGTAATTACACCCTCTCACCACGGGAAACACTGTAATTACACCCTCCCACCACTGGAAACACTGTAATTACGTCCTCCCGCCACTGGAAACACTGTAATTACACCCTCTCACCACGGGAAACGCCGTAATTAAACCCTCTCACCACTGGAAACACTGTAATTACACCCTCCTACCACTGGAAATACTGTAATTACGTCCTTCCGCCACTGGAAGCACTGTAATTACACCCTCCCACCATTGGAAGCACTGTAATTACACCCTCCCACCACTGGAAACACTGTAATTACACCCTCCCACCAGTGGAAGCACTGTAATAACACTCTCCCACCACTGGAAGCACAATAATTACACCCTTCCACCACTGGAAACACTGTAATTATACTCTCCCACTACTGGAAGCACTAATTACACCCTGTCAGCACTGGAAACACCGTAATCACACACTCCCACGACTGGAAACACTGTAATTATACCCTCCCACCCCTGGAAGCACTGTAATTACAACCCCACCACAGGAAGCACTGCAGTCAGAATCAGGGGAAGTCAGAACTGGGAACAAAGAAATGGCAGACCAATTGAACAAGTACTTTGGTTCGGTATTCACTGAGGAGGACACAAACAACCTTCCGGATATAAAAGGGGTCAGAGGGTCTCGTAAGAAGGAGGAACTGAGGAACATCATTATTGGTCGGGAAATTGTGTTGGGGACATTGATGGGATTGAAGGCCGATAAATGCCCAGGGCCTGATGGACTGCATCCCAGAGTACTTAAAGAGGTGGCCTTGGAAATAGCGGATGCATTGACAGTCATTTTCCAACATTCCATAGACTCTGGATCAGTTCCTATCGAGTGGAGGGTAGCCAATGTAACCCCACTTTTTAAAAAAGGAGGGAGAGAGAAAACAGGGAATTATAGACCGGTCAGCCTGACATCAGTAGTGGGTAAAATGATGGAATCAATTATTAAGGATGTCATAGCAGCGCATTTGGAAAGAGATGACATGATAGGTCCAAGTCAGCATGGATTTGTGAAAGGGAAATCATGCTTGACAAATCTTCTGGAATTTTTTGAGGATGTTTCCAGTAGAGTGGACAAGGGAGAACCAGTTGATGTGGTATATTTGGACTTTCAGAAGGCTTTCGACAAGGTCCTACACAAGAGATTAATGTGCAAAGTTAAAGCATATGGGATTGGGGGTAGTGTGCTGACGTGGATTGAGAGCTGGTTGGCAGACAGGAAGCAAAGAGTAGGAGTAAATGGGTACCTTTCAGAATGGCAAACAATAAATAGTGGGGTACCGCAAGGT
>NW_027254790.1:147500-155000 GCF_044704955.1 Pristiophorus japonicus | reverse complement strand
GAGAGAGAGAGAGAGACAGAGACTGAGAGAGAGAGCGAGAGAGAGAGACTGAAAGAGAGAGAGAGGGACAGAGAGAGAGAGAGAGAGAGGGACAGAGAGAGAGAGACTGAGAGAGAGAGAGGGACAGTGAGAGAGCGAGGGAGAGATTGAGAGAGATTGAGACTGAGAGAGAGACTGAGAGAGAGAGAGAGAGAGAGAGACTGAGAGAGGGACAGAGAGAGAGAGACAGAGAGAGAGACTGAGAGAGAGAGTGGGGCAGAGAGAGAAAGGGAGACTGAGAGAGAGAGAGAGGGAGACTGAGAGAGAGAGAGAACGAGGGACAGAGAGAGAGGGAGAGAGACTGACAGAGAGAGAGGGACACAGAGAGAGGGAGAGAGACTGAGAGAGAGGGACAGAGAGAGAGAGAGAAAGAGAGAGAGTCTGAGAGAGGGACAGAGAGAGAGAGACTGAGAGAGAGAGAGGGACAGAGAGAGAGAGAGAGAGAGACTGAGAGAGAGAGAGTCGGACAGAGAGAGAGAGGGACAGAGAGTGAGACTGACAGGAGAGGCTGGGGTCAGAGAGAGATAGAGAGAGAGAGAGACTGAAAGGAGGGACTGCGGTCAGAGAGTGAGAGAGAGAGACTGAGAGAGAGAGGAACAGAGAGAGAGAGAGAGAGACTGAGAGAGAGAGAGAGACAGAGACTGAGAGAGAGAGACTGAAAGAGAGAGAGAGGGACAGAGAGAAAGAGAGAGACTGAGAGAGGGACAGAGACAGAGAGAGAGAGACAGAGAGAGAGAGAGTGAGAGGAACAGAGAGAGAGAGACTGAGAGAGAGAGAGGGACAGTGAGAGAGCGAGGGAGAGATTGAGAGAGATTGAGACTGAGAGAGAGACTGAGAGAGAGTGAGAGAGAGAGACTGAGAGAGGGACAGAGAGAGAGAGAGACAGAGACTGAGAGAGAGAGAGAGAGAGTGACTGAGAGAGAGAGCGACAGAGAGAGAGAGAGAGAGTGACTGAGAGAGAGGGGCAGTGAAAGAGAGAGAGAGAGAGAGAGCGAGAGAGAGACTGAGAGAGGGAGAAGGACAGAGAGAGAGAGAGAGAGAGAGAGTGACTGAGAGAGAGAGACTGAGAGAGAGAGGAACAGAGAGAGAGGGAGAGCGAGAGACTGAGAGAGGGACAGAGAGAGAGAGAGATAGAGAGAGACTGAGAGAGTGACTGAGAGAGAGAGAGGGATAGAGAGAGAGACTGAGAGAGACTGAGAGAGAGAGGGAGGGACAGAGAGAGAGAGAGGGGCAGAGAGAGAGAGAGAGAGAGGGAGACTGAGAGAGAGAGTGGGACAGAGAGAGAGAGGGACAGAGAGAGAGACTGACAGGAGGGGCTGGGGTCAGAGAGAGAGATAGACTGACAGGAGGGACTGGGGTCAGAGAGAGAGAGAGACTGAGAGAGAGAGAGAGGGACAGAGAGAGAGAGAGAGAGAGACTGAGAGAGAGAGAGCAAGAGAGAGAGAGAGACTGCGAGAGAGAGCGACAGTGAGCGAGAGAGAGAGAGACTGAGAGAGGGACAGAGACAGAAAGAGAGAGAGACTGAGAGAGAGAGAGACTGAGAGAGAGAGAGAAAGTGAGAGAGAGAGAGAGACTGAGAGAGATTGAGACTGAGAAAGAGACTGAGAGAGAGACTGAGAGAGAGAGAGGGTCACAGAGAGAGAGACAGAGACTGAGAGAGAGAGAGTGAATGAGAGAGAGAGGGACAGAGAGAGAGAGAGATGGAGAGAGACTGAGAGAGGGAGAAGGGCAGAGAGAGAGAGAGTGAGAGAGAGAGAGACTGAGAGAGGGACAGAGAGAGAGAAAGAGAGAGAGAGATGGACAGAGAGAGAGGGACTGAGAGAGAGAGAGGGGGACAGAGAGAGAGAGAGACTGAGAGAGAGAGGGACAGAGAGAGAGAGAGAGACTGAGAGAGGGACAGAGAGAGAGAGAGAGACTGAGAGAGAGACTGAGAGAGAGAGTGGGGCAGAGAGAGAAAGGGAGACTGAGAGAGAGAGAGAGGGAGACTGAGAGAGAGAGAGAGAGAGAAAGAGGGACAGAGAGAGAGGGAGAGAGACTGACAGAGAGAGAGGGATACAGAGAGAGGGAGAGAGACTAAGAGAGAGGGACAGAAAGAGAGAGAGAAAGAGAGAGAGAGAATCTGAGAGAGGGACAGAGAGAGAGACTGAGAGAGAGAGAGGGACAGAGAGAGAGAGAGACTGAGAGAGAGAGAGGGACAGAGAGAGAGAGAGACTGAGAGACTGAGAGAGAGACTGAGAGAGAGAGAGAGACAGAGACTGAGAGAGTGAGCGAGAGAGAGAGACTGAAAGAGAGAGAGAGGGACAGAGAGAGAGAGAGAGAGAGGGACAGAGAGAGAGAGACTGAGAGAGAGAGAGGGACAGTGAGAGAGCGAGGGAGAGATTGAGAGAGATTGAGACTGAGAGAGAGACTGAGAGAGAGAGAGAGAGAGAGAGAGACTGAGAGAGGAACAGAGAGAGAGAGACAGAGAGAGAGACTGAGAGAGAGAGTGGGGCAGAGAGAGAAAGGGAGACTGAGAGAGAGAGAGAGGGTGACTGAGAGAGAGAGAGAACGAGGGACAGAGAGAGAGGGAGAGAGACTGACAGAGAGAGAGGGACACAGAGAGAGGGAGAGAGACTGAGAGAGAGGGACAGAGAGAGAGAGAGAAAGAGAGATAGTCTGAGAGAGGGACAGAGAGAGAGAGACTGAGAGAGAGAGAGGGACAGAGAGAGAGAGAGAGAGAGACTGAGAGAGAGAGAGTCGGACAGAGAGAGAGGGACAGAGAGTGAGACTGAAAGAGAGAGAGGGGGACAGAGAGAGAGAGAGAGAGAGGGACAGAGAGAGAGAGACTGAGAGAGAGAGAGGGACAGTGAGAGAGCGAGGGAGAGATTGAGAGAGATTGAGACTGAGAGAGAGACTGAGAGAGAGAGAGAGAGAGAGAGAGACTGAGAGAGGGATATAGAGAGACAGAGAGAGAGACTGAGAGAGAAAGTGGGGCAGAGAGAGAAAGGGAGACTGAGAGAGAGGGAGACTGAGAGAGAGAGAGAAAGAGGGACAGAGAGAGAGGGAGAGAGACTGACAGAGAGAGGGACACAGAGAGAGGGAGAGAGACTGAGAGAGAGGGACAGAGAGAGAGAGGAACAGAGAGAGAGAGAGAGACTGAGAGAGGGACAGAGAGAGAGAGAGAGACTGAGAGAGAGAATGGGGCAGAGAGAGAAAGGGAGACTGAGAGAAAGAGAGAGGGAGACTTTGAGAGAGAGAGAAAGAGGGACAGAGAGAGAGGGAGAGAGACTGACAGAGAGAGAGGGATACAGAGAGAGGGAGAGAGACTGAGAGAGAGGGACAGAGAGAGAGAGAGAAAGAGAGAGAGAGAATCTGAGAGAGGGACAGAGAGAGAGAGACTGAGAGAGAGAGAGAGACAGAGAGAGAGAGAGACTGAGAGAGAGAGAGGGACAGAGAGAGAGAGAGACTGAGAGACTGAGAGAGAGACTGAGAGAGAGAGAGAGACAGAGACTGAGAGAGAGAGCGAGAGAAAGAGACTGAAAGAGAGAGAGAGGGACAGAGAGAGAGAGAGAGAGAGGGACAGAGAGAGAGAGACGGAGAGAGAGAGAGGGACAGTGAGAGAGCGAGGGAGAGATTGAGAGAGATTGAGACTGAGAGAGAGACTGAGAGAGAGAGAGAGAGAGAGAGAGAGAGAGACTGAGAGAGGGACAGAGAGAGAGAGACAGAGAGAAAGACTGAGAGAGACAGTGGGGCAGAGAGAGAAAGGGAGACTGAGAGAGAGAGAGAGGGAGACTGAGAGAGAGAGAGAACGAGGGACAGAGAGAGAGGGAGAGAGACTGACAGAGAGAGAGGGACACAGAGAGAGGGAGAGAGACTGAGAGAGAGGGACAGAGAGAGAGAGAGAAAGAGAGAGAGTCTGAGAGAGGGACAGAGAGAGAGAGACTGAGAGAGAGAGAGGGACAGAGAGAGAGAGAGAGAGACTGAGAGAGAGAGAGTCAGACAGAGAGAGAGAGGGACAGAGAGTGAGACTGACAGGAGAGGCTGGGGTCAGAGAGAGATAGAGAGAGAGAGAGACTGAAAGGAGGGACTGCGGTCAGAGAGTGAGAGAGAGAGACTGAGAGAGAGAGGAACAGAGAGAGAGAGAGAGAGACTGAGAGAGAGAGAGAGACAGAGACTGAGAGAGAGAGACTGAAAGAGAGAGAGAGGGACAGAGAGAGAGAGAGAGACTGAGAGAGGGACAGAGACAGAGAGAGAGAGACAGAGAGAGAGAGAGAGAGAGGAACAAAGAGAGAGAGACTGAGAGAGAGAGAGGGACAGTGAGAGAGCGAGGGAGAGATTGAGAGAGATTGAGACTGAGAGAGAGACTGAGAGAGAGAGACTGAGAGAGGGACACAGAGAGAGAGAGAGAGAGTGACTGAGAGAGAGGGGCAGTGAAAGAGAGAGAGAGAAAGAGCGAGAGAGAGACTGAGAGAGGGAGAAGGACAGAGAGAGAGAGAGAGAGAGAGTGACTGAGAAAGAGAGACTGGGAGAGAGAGGAACAGAGAGAGAGGGAGAGCGAGAGACTGAGAGAGGGGGAAACAGAGAGAGAGAGAGATAGAGAGAGACTGAGAGAGTGACAGAGAGAGAGAGACAGAGAGAGAGACTGAGAGAGAGAGTGGGGCAGAGAGAGAAAGGGAGACTGAGAGAGAGAGAGAGGGAGACTGAGAGAGAGAGAGAACGAGGGACAGAGAGAGAGGGAGAGAGACTGACAGAGAGAGAGGGACACAGAGAGAGGGAGAGAGACTGAGAGAGAGGGACAGAGAGAGAGAGAGAAAGAGAGAGAGTCTGAGAGAGGGACAGAGAGAGAGAGACTGAGAGAGAGAGAGGGACAGAGAGAGAGAGAGAGAGAGACTGAGAGAGAGAGAGTCGGACAGAGAGAGAGAGGGACAGAGAGTGAGACTGACAGGAGAGGCTGGGGTCAGAGAGAGATAGAGTGAGAGAGAGACTGAAAGGAGGGACTGCGGTCAGAGAGTGAGAGAGAGAGAATGAGAGAGAGAGGAACAGAGAGAGAGAGAGAGAGACTGAGAGAGAGAGAGAGACAGAGACTGAGAGAGAGAGAGAGAGGGACAGAGAGAAAGAGAGAGACTGAGAGAGGGACAGAGACAGAGAGAGAGAGACAGAGAGAGAGAGAGTGAGAGGAACAGAGAGAGAGACTGAGAGAGAGAGAGGGACAGTGAGAGAGCGAGGGAGAGATTGAGAGAGATTGAGACTGAGAGAGAGACTGAGAGAGAGTGAGAGAGAGAGACTGAGAGAGGGACACAGAGAGAGAGAGACAGAGACTGAGAGAGAGAGAGAGAGAGTGACTGAGAGAGAGAGCGACAGAGAGAGAGAGAGAGAGTGACTGAGAGAGAGGGGCAGTGAAAGAGAGAGAGAGAGAGAGCGAGAGAGAGACTGAGAGAGGGAGAAGGACAGAGAGAGAGAGAGAGAGAGAGAGTGACTGAGAGAGAGAGACTGAGAGAGAGAGGAACAGAGAGAGAGGGAGAGCGAGAGACTGAGAGAGGGACAGAGAGAGAGAGAGATAGAGAGAGACTGAGAGAGTGACTGAGAGAGAGAGAGGGATAGAGAGAGAGACTGAGAGAGACTGAGAGAGAGAGGGAGGGACAGAGAGAGAGAGAGGGGCAGAGAGAGAGAGAGAGAGGGAGACTGAGAGAGAGAGTGGGACAGAGAGAGAGAGGGACAGAGAGAGAGACTGACAGGAGGGGCTGGGGTCAGAGAGAGAGATAGACTGACAGGAGGGACTGGGGTCAGAGAGAGAGAGAGACTGAGAGAGAGAGAGAGGGACAGAGAGAGAGAGAGAGAGAGACTGAGAGAGAGAGAGCAAGAGAGAGAGAGAGACTGCGAGAGAGAGCGACAGTGAGCGAGAGAGAGAGAGACTGAGAGAGGGACAGAGACAGAGAGAGAGAGAGACTGAGAGAGAGAGAGACTGAGAGAGAGAGAGAAAGTGAGAGAGAGAGAGAGACTGAGAGAGATTGAGACTGAGAAAGAGACTGAGAGAGAGACTGAGAGAGAGAGAGGGTCACAGAGAGAGAGACAGAGACTGAGAGAGAGAGAGTGAATGAGAGAGAGAGGGACAGAGAGAGAGAGAGATGGAGAGAGACTGAGAGAGGGAGAAGGGCAGAGAGAGAGAGAGTGAGAGAGAGAGAGACTGAGAGAGGGTCAGAGAGAGAGAAAGAGAGAGAGAGATGGACAGAGAGAGAGGGACTGAGAGAGAGAGAGGGGGACAGAGAGAGAGAGAGACTGAGAGAGAGAGGGACAGAGAGAGAGAGAGAGACTGAGAGAGGGACAGAGAGAGAGAGAGAGACTGAGAGAGAGACTGAGAGAGAGAGTGGGGCAGAGAGAGAAAGGGAGACTGAGAGAGAGAGAGAGGGAGACTGAGAGAGAGAGAGAGAGAGAAAGAGGGACAGAGAGAGAGGGAGAGAGACTGACAGAGAGAGAGGGATACAGAGAGAGGGAGAGAGACTAAGAGAGAGGGACAGAAAGAGAGAGAGGAAGAGAGAGAGAGAATCTGAGAGAGGGACAGAGAGAGAGACTGAGAGAGAGAGAGGGACAGAGAGAGAGAGAGACTGAGAGAGAGAGAGGGACAGAGAGAGAGAGAGACTGAGAGACTGAGAGAGAGACTGAGAGAGAGAGAGAGACAGAGACTGAGAGAGTGAGCGAGAGAGAGAGACTGAAAGAGAGAGAGAGGGACAGAGAGAGAGAGAGAGAGAGGGACAGAGAGAGAGAGACTGAGAGAGAGAGAGGGACAGTGAGAGAGCGAGGGAGAGATTGAGAGAGATTGAGACTGAGAGAGAGACTGAGAGAGAGAGAGAGAGAGAGAGAGACTGAGAGAGGGACAGAGAGAGAGAGACAGAGAGAGAGACTGAGAGAGAGAGTGGGGCAGAGAGAGAAAGGGAGACTGAGAGAGAGAGAGAGGGAGACTGAGAGAGAGAGAGAACGAGGGACAGAGAGAGAGGGAGAGAGACTGACAGAGAGAGAGGGACACAGAGAGAGGGAGAGAGACTGAGAGAGAGGGACAGAGAGAGAGAGAGAAAGAGAGATAGTCTGAGAGAGGGACAGAGAGAGAGAGACTGAGAGAGAGAGAGGGACAGAGAGAGAGAGAGAGAGAGACTGAGAGAGAGAGAGTCGGACAGAGAGAGAGAGGGACAGAGAGTGAGACTGAAAGAGAGAGAGAGGGACAGAGAGAGAGAGAGAGAGAGGGACAGAGAGAGAGAGACTGAGAGAGAGAGAGGGACAGTGAGAGAGCGAGGGAGAGATTGAGAGAGATTGAGACTGAGAGAGAGACTGAGAGAGAGAGAGAGAGAGAGAGAGAGACTGAGAGAGGGATATAGAGAGACAGAGAGAGAGACTGAGAGAGAAAGTGGGGCAGAGAGAGAAAGGGAGACTGAGAGAGAGGGAGACTGAGAGAGAGAGAGAAAGAGGGACAGAGAGAGAGGGAGAGAGACT
>NW_027254790.1:132500-142500 GCF_044704955.1 Pristiophorus japonicus | reverse complement strand
GAGAGAGAGAGACTGAGAGAGAGAGAGGGACAGAGAGAGAGAGAGACTGAGAGACTGAGAGAGAGACTGAGAGAGAGAGAGAGACAGAGACTGAGAGAGTGAGCGAGAGAGAGAGACTGAAAGAGAGAGAGAGGGACAGAGAGAGAGAGAGAGAGAGGGACAGAGAGAGAGAGACTGAGAGAGAGAGAGGGACAGTGAGAGAGCGAGGGAGAGATTGAGAGAGATTGAGACTGAGAGAGAGACTGAGAGAGAGAGAGAGAGAGAGAGAGACTGAGAGAGGGACAGAGAGAGAGAGACAGAGAGAGAGACTGAGAGAGAGAGTGGGGCAGAGAGAGAAAGGGAGACTGACAGAGAGAGAGAGGGAGACTGAGAGAGAGAGAGAACGAGGGACAGAGAGAGAGGGAGAGAGACTGACAGAGAGAGAGGGACACAGAGAGAGGGAGAGAGACTGAGAGAGAGGGACAGAGAGAGAGAGAGAAAGAGAGATAGTCTGAGAGAGGGACAGAGAGAGAGAGACTGAGAGAGAGAGAGGGACAGAGAGAGAGAGAGAGAGAGACTGAGAGAGAGAGAGTCGGACAGAGAGAGAGAGGGACAGAGAGTGAGACTGAAAGAGAGAGAGAGGGACAGAGAGAGAGAGAGAGAGAGGGACAGAGAGAGAGAGACTGAGAGAGAGAGAGGGACAGTGAGAGAGCGAGGGAGAGATTGAGAGAGATTGAGACTGAGAGAGAGACTGAGAGAGAGAGAGAGAGAGACTGAGAGAGGGATATAGAGAGACAGAGAGAGAGACTGAGAGAGAAAGTGGGGCAGAGAGAGAAAGGGAGACTGAGAGAGAGGGAGACTGAGAGAGAGAGAGAAAGAGGGACAGAGAGAGAGGGAGAGAGACTGACAGAGAGAGGGACACAGAGAGAGGGAGAGAGACTGAGAGAGAGGGACAGAGAGAGAGAGGGACAGAGAGAGAGAGAGAGAGACTGAGAGAGGGACAGAGAGAGAGAGAGAGACTGAGAGAGAGAGTGGGGCAGAGAGAGAAAGGGAGACTGAGAGAAAGAGAGAGGGAGACTTTGAGAGAGAGAGAAAGAGGGACAGAGAGAGAGGGAGAGAGACTGACAGAGAGAGAGGGATACAGAGAGAGGGAGAGAGACTGAGAGAGAGGGACAGAGAGAGAGAGAGAAAGAGAGAGAGAGAATCTGAGAGAGGGACAGAGAGAGAGAGACTGAGAGAGAGAGAGAGACAGAGAGAGAGAGAGACTGAGAGAGAGAGAGGGACAGAGAGAGAGAGAGACTGAGAGACTGAGAGAGAGACTGAGAGAGAGAGAGAGACAGAGACTGAGAGAGAGAGCGAGAGAAAGAGACTGAAAGAGAGAGAGAGGGACAGAGAGAGAGAGAGAGAGAGGGACAGAGAGAGAGAGACTGAGAGAGAGAGAGGGACAGTGAGAGAGCGAGGGAGAGATTGAGAGAGATTGAGACTGAGAGAGAGACTGAGAGAGAGAGAGAGAGAGAGACTGAGAGAGGGACAGAGAGAGAGAGACAGAGAGAAAGACTGAGAGAGACAGTGGGGCAGAGAGAGAAAGGGAGACTGAGAGAGAGAGAGAGGGAGACTGAGAGAGAGAGAGAACGAGGGACAGAGAGAGAGGGAGAGAGACTGACAGAGAGAGAGGGACACAGAGAGAGGGAGAGAGACTGAGAGAGAGGGACAGAGAGAGAGAGAGAAAGAGAGAGAGTCTGAGAGAGGGACAGAGAGAGAGAGACTGAGAGAGAGAGAGGGACAGAGAGAGAGAGAGAGAGACTGAGAGAGAGAGAGTCAGACAGAGAGAGAGAGGGACAGAGAGTGAGACTGACAGGAGAGGCTGGGGTCAGAGAGAGATAGAGAGAGAGAGAGACTGAAAGGAGGGACTGCGGTCAGAGAGTGAGAGAGAGAGACTGAGAGAGAGAGGAACAGAGAGAGAGAGAGAGAGACTGAGAGAGAGAGAGAGACAGAGACTGAGAGAGAGAGACTGAAAGAGAGAGAGAGGGACAGAGAGAGAGAGAGAGACTGAGAGAGGGACAGAGACAGAGAGAGAGAGACAGAGAGAGAGAGAGAGAGAGGAACAAAGAGAGAGAGACTGAGAGAGAGAGGGACAGTGAGAGAGCGAGGGAGAGATTGAGAGAGATTGAGACTGAGAGAGAGACTGAGAGAGAGAGACTGAGAGAGGGACACAGAGAGAGAGAGAGAGAGTGACTGAGAGAGAGGGGCAGTGAAAGAGAGAGAGAGAGAGAGCGAGAGAGAGACTGAGAGAGGGAGAAGGACAGAGAGAGAGAGAGAGAGAGAGAGAGTGACTGAGAAAGAGAGACTGAGAGAGAGAGGAACAGAGAGAGAGGGAGAGCGAGAGACTGAGAGAGGGACAGAGAGAGAGAGAGATAGAGAGAGACTGAGAGAGTGACTGAGAGAGAGAGAGAGACTGAGAGAGACTGAGAGAGAGAGGGAGGGACAGAGAGAGAGAGAGGGGCAGAGAGAGAGAGAGAGAGGGAGACTGAGAGAGAGAGTGGGACAGAGAGAGAGAGGGACAGAGAGAGAGACTGACAGGAGGGGCTGGGGTCAGAGAGAGAGATAGACTGACAGGAGGGACTGGGGTCAGAGAGAGAGAGAGACTGAGAGAGAGAGAGAGGGACAGAGAGAGAGAGAGAGAGAGACTGAGAGAGAGAGAGCAAGAGAGAGAGAGAGACTGCGAGAGAGAGCGACAGTGAGCGAGAGAGAGAGAGACTGAGAGAGGGACAGAGACAGAGAGAGAGAGAGACTGAGAGAGAGAGAGACTGAGAGAGAGAGAGAAAGTGAGAGAGAGAGAGACTGAGAGAGATTGAGACTGAGAAAGAGACTGAGAGAGAGACTGTGAGAGAGAGAGGGTCACAGAGAGAGAGACAGAGACTGAGAGAGAGAGAGTGAATGAGAGAGAGGGACAGAGAGAGAGAGAGATGGAGAGAGACTGAGAGAGGGAGAAGGGCAGAGAGAGAGAGAGTGAGAGAGAGAGAGACTGAGAGAGGGACAGAGAGAGAGAAAGAGAGAGAGAGATGGACAGAGAGAGAGGGACTGAGAGAGAGAGAGGGGGACAGAGAGGCAGCGAGACTGAGAGAGAGAGGGACAGAGAGAGAGAGAGAGACTGAGAGAGGGACAGAGAGAGAGAGAGAGACTGAGAGAGAGACTGAGAGAGAGAGTGGGGCAGAGAGAGAAAGGGAGACTGAGAAAGAGAGAGAGGGAGACTGAGAGAGAGAGAGAGAAAGAGGGACAGAGAGAGAGGGAGAGAGACTGACAGAGAGAGAGGGATACAGAGAGAGGGAGAGAGACTAAGAGAGAGGGACAGAGAGAGAGAGAGAGAGAGAGAGAGAATCTGAGAGAGGGACAGAGAGAGAGAGACTGAGAGAGAGAGAGGGACAGAGAGAGAGAGAGACTGAGAGAGAGAGAGGGACAGAGAGAGAGAGAGCGAGAGACTGAGAGAGAGAGCGAGCGAGAGAGACTGAAAGAGAGAGAGAGGGACAGAGAGAGAGAGAGAGATGGAGAGAGACTGAGAGAGGGAGAAGGGCAGAGAGAGAGAGAGTGAGAGAGAGAGAGACTGAGAGAGGGACAGAGAGAGAGAAAGAGAGAGAGAGATGGACAGAGAGAGAGGGACTGAGAGAGAGAGAGGGGGACAGAGAGAGAGAGAGACTGAGAGAGAGAGGGACAGAGAGAGAGAGAGAGACTGAGAGAGGGACAGAGAGAGAAAGAGAGACTGAGAGAGAGACTGAGAGAAAGAGCGGGGCAGAGAGAGAAAGGGGGACTGAGAGAGAGAGAGAGGGAGACTGAGAGAGAGAGAGAGAGAGGGACAGAGAGAGAGGGAGAGAGACTGACAGAGAGAGAGGGATACAGAGAGAGGGAGAGAGACTGAGAGAGAGGGACAGAGAGAGAGAGAGAAAGAGAGAGAGAATCTGAGAGAGGGACAGAGAGAGAGAGACTGAGAGAGAGAGAGGGACAGAGAGAGAGAGAGACTGAGAGAGAGAGAGGGACAGAGAGAGAGAGAGACTGAGAGACTGAGAGAGAGACTGAGAGAGAGAGAGAGACAGAGACTGAGAGAGAGAGCGAGAGAGAGAGACTGAAAGAGAGAGAGAGGGACAGAGAGAGAGAGAGAGAGAGAGAGGGACAGAGAGAGAGAGACTGAGAGAGAGAGAGGGACAGTGAGAGAGACTGAGAGAGAGAGTGGAGCAGAGAGAGAAAGGGAGACTGAGAGAGAGAGAGAGGGAGACTGAGAGAGAGAGAGAACGAGGGACAGAGAGAGAGGGAGAGAGACTGACAGAGAGAGAGGGACACAGAGAGAGGGAGAGAGACTGAGAGAGAGGGACAGAGAGAGAGAGAGAGAGAGTCTGAGACAGGGACAGAGAGAGAGAGACTGAGAGAGAGAGAGGGACAGAGAGAGAGAGAGACTGAGAGAGAGAGAGGGACAGAGAGAGAGAGAGACTGAGAGAGAGACTGAGAGAGAGAGAGAGAGACAGAGACAGAGAGAGAGAGCGAGAGAGAGAGACTGAAAGAGAGAGAGAGGGACAGAGAGAGAGAGAGAGATGGAGAGAGACTGAGAGAGGGAGAAGGGCAGAGAGAGAGAGAGTGAGAGAGAGAGAGACTGAGAGAGGGACAGAGAGAGAGAAAGAGAGAGAGAGATGGACAGAGAGAGAGGGACTGAAAGAGAGAGAGGGGGACAGAGAGAGAGAGAGAGACTGAGAGAGAGAGGGACAGAGAGAGAGAGAGAGACTGAGAGGGACAGAGAGAGAGAGAGAGAGACTGAGAGAGAGATTGAGAGAGAGAGTGGGGCAGAGAGAGAAAGGGAGACTGAGAGAGAGAGACAGGGAGACTGAGAGAGAGAGAGAAAGAGGGACAGAGAGAGAGGGAGAGAGACTGACAGAGAGAGAGGGATACAGAGAGAGGGAGAGAGACTGAGAGAGAGGGACAGAGAGAGAGAGACTGAGAGAGAGAGAGGGACAGAGAGAGAGAGAGAGACTGACAGGAGGGGCTGGGGTCAGAGAGAGAGAGAGAGAGAAAGAGTGAGAGACTGACAGGAGGGGCTGGGGTCAGATAGAGAGAGAGAGAGAGAGAGACTGACAGGAGGGGCTGGGTCAGAGAGAGAGAGAGAGACTGACAGGAGGGGCTGGGGTCAGAGAGAGAGAGAGAGAGAGACAGGAGGGGCTGGGGTCAGAGAGAGAGAGAGAGACAGAGACAGGAGGGGCTGGGGTCAGAGAGAGAGAGAGAGAGACAGAGACAGGAGGGGCTGGGATCAGAGAGAGAGAGAGAGACTGACAGGAGGGATGGGGTCAGAGAGAGAGAGAGAGACTGACAGGAGGGATGGGGTCAGAGAGAGAGAGAGAGAGAGAGAGACTGACAGGAGGGGCTGGGGTCAGAGAGAGAGAGAGAGACTGACAGGAGGGGCTGGGGTCAGAGAGAGAGAGAGACTGACAGGAGGGGCTGGGGTCAGAGAGAGAGAGAGAGACTGACAGGAGGGGCTGGGGTCAGAGAGAGAGTGAGACTGACAGGAGGGACTGGGGTTAGAGAGAGAGAGAGAGAGAGTGAGAGACTGACAGGAGGGGCTGGGATCAGAGAGAGAGAGAGAGACTGACAGGAGGGGCTGAGGTCAGAGAGAGAGAGAGAGAGAGAGAGAGAGACTGACAGGAGGGGCTGGGGTCAGAGAGAGAGAGAAAGAGAGAGACTGACAGGAGGGGCTGGGGTCAGAGAGAGAGAGAGAGAGAGAGAGAGACTGACAGGAGGGGCTGGGGTCAGAGAGAGAGAGAGAGAGAGAGACTGACAGGAGGGGCTGGGATCAGAGAGAGAGAGAGAGAGAGAGAGACTGACTGGAGGGGCTGAGGTCAGAGAGAGAGAGAGAGAGACTGACAGGAGGGGCTGGGGTCAGAGAGAGAGAGAGAGAGAGAGAGACTGACAGGAGGGGCTGGGGTCAGAGAGAGAGAGAGAGAGACTGACAGGAGGGGCTGGGGTCAGAGAGAGAGAGAGAGAGAGATAGACTGACAGGAGGGGCTGGGGTCAGAGAGAGCGAGAGAGAGAGACTGAAAGAGAGAGAGAGGGACAGAGAGAGAGAGAGAGATGGAGAGAGACTGAGAGAGGGAGAAGGGCAGAGAGAGAGAGAGAGTGAGAGAGAGAGAGACTGAGAGAGGGACAGAGAGAGAGAAAGAGAGAGAGAGATGGACAGAGAGAGAGGGACTGAAAGAGAGAGAGGGGGACAGAGAGAGAGAGAGACTGAGAGAGAGAGGGACAGAGAGAGAGAGAGAGACTGAGAGGGACAGAGAGAGAGAGACTGAGAGAGAGATTGAGAGAGAGAGTGGGGCAGAGAGAGAAAGGGAGACTGAGAGAGAGAGAGAGGGAGACTGAGAGAGAGAGAGAAAGAGGGACAGAGAGATAGGGAGAGAGACTGACAGAGAGAGAGGGATAGAGACTGAGAGAGAGGGACAGAGAGAGAGAGACTGAGAGAGAGAGAGGGACAGAGAGAGAGAGAGACTGACAGGAGGGGCTGGGGTCAGAGAGAGAGAGAGAGAGAGAGAGACTGACAGGAGGGGCTGGGGTCAGAGAGAGAGAGAGAGAGAGAGAGACTGACAGGAGGGACTGGGGTCAGAGAGAGAGAGAGAGAGAGAGACTGACAGGAGGGGCTGGCGTCACAGAGAGAGAGAGAGAGAGAGAGAGAGACTGACAGGAGGGGCTGGGGTCAGAGAGAGAGAGAGAGAGAGAGACTGACAGGAGTGGCTGGGGTCAGAGAGAGAGAGAGAGAGAGAGAGACTTACAGGAGGGGCTGGGGTCAGAGAGAGAGAGAGAGAGAGAGACTGACAGGAGGGGCTGGGGTCAGAGAGAGAGAGAGACTGACAGGAGGGGCTGGGGTCAGAGAGAGAGAGAGAGACTGACAGGAGGGGCTGGGGTCAGAGAGAGAGAGAGAGAGAGAGAGACAGGAGGGGCTGGGGTCAGAGAGAGAGAGAGAGAGACTGACAGGAGGGGCTGGGGTCAGAGAGAGAGAGAGAGAGAAACAGGAGGGGCTGGGGTCAGAGAGAGAGAGAGAGAGACTGACAGGAGGGGCTGAGGTCAGAGAGAGAGAGAGAGAGAGAGAGAGAGACTGACAGGAGGGGCTGGGGTCAGAGAGAGAGAGAGAGAGAGAGACTGACAGGAGGGGCTGAGGTCAGAGAGAGAGAGAGAGAGAGAGACTGACAGGAGGGGCTGGGGTCAGAGAGAGAGAGAGAGAGAGAGAGAGAGACTGACAGGAGGGGCTGAGGTCAGAGAGAGAGAGAGAGAGAGAGAGAGAGACTGACAGGAGGGGCTGAGGTCAGAGAGAGAGAGAGAGAGAGAGAGAGACTGACAGGAGGGGCTGGGGTCAGAGAGAGAGAGTGACTGACAGGAGGGGCTGGGGTCAGAGAGAGAGAGAGTGACTGACAGGAGGGGCTGGGGTCAGAGAGAGAGAGAGAGAGAGAGAGACTGACAGGAGGGGCTGGGGTCAGAGAGAGAGAGAGAGAGAGAGACTGACAGGAGGGGCTGGGGTCAGAGAGAGAGAGAGAGACTGACAGGAGGGTCTGAGGTCAGAGAGAGAGAGAGAGAGAGAGAGACTGACAGGTGGGGCTGGGGTCAGAGAGAGAGAGAGAGAGAGAGAGACTGACAGGAGGGACTGGGGTCAGAGAGAGAGAGAGAGAGAGAGAGACTGACAGGAGGGGCTGGGGTCAGAGAGAGAGAGAGAGAGAGAGAGAGAGAGACTGACAGGAGGGGCTGGGGTCAGAGAGAGAGAGAGAGAGACTGACAGGAGGTGCTGGGGTCAGAGAGAGAGAGAGAGAGTGAGACTGACAGGAGGGGCTGGGATCAGAGAGAGCGAGAGAGAGAGACTGAAAGAGAGAGAGAGGGACAGAGAGAGAGAGAGAGATGGAGAGAGACTGAGAGAGGGAGAAGGGCAGAGAGAGAGAGAGAGTGAGAGAGAGAGAGACTGAGAGAGGGACAGAGAGAGAGAAAGAGAGAGAGAGATGGACAGAGAGAGAGGGACTGAAAGAGAGAGAGGGGGACAGAGAGAGAGAGAGACTGAGAGAGAGAGGGACAGAGAGAGAGAGAGAGACTGAGAGGGACAGAGAGAGTGAGAGAGACTGAGAGAGAGATTGAGAGAGAGAGTGGGGCAGAGAGAGAAAGGGAGACTGAGAGAGAGAGACAGGGAGACTGAGAGAGAGAGAGAAAGAGGGACAGAGAGATAGGGAGAGAGACTGACAGAGAGAGAGGGATACAGAGAGAGGGAGAGAGACTGAGAGAGAGGGACAGAGAGAGAGAGACTGAGAGAGAGAGAGGGACAGAGAGAGCGAGAGAGACTGACAGGAGGGGCTGGGGTAAGAGAGAGAGAGAGAGAGAGAGAGACTGACAGGAGGGGCTGAGGTCAGAGAGAGAGAGAGAGAGAGAGACTGACAGGAGGGGCTGAGGTCAGAGAGAGAGAGAGAGAGAGACTGACAGGAGGGGCTGAGGTCAGAGAGAGAGAGAGAGAGAGACTGACAGGAGGGGCTGGGGTCAGAGAGAGAGAGAGAGAGACTGACAGGAGGGGCTGGGGTCAGAGAGAGAGAGAGAGAGAGAGACTGACAGGAGGGGCTGGGGTCAGAGAGAGAGAGAGAGAGAGAGAGAGAGACTGACAGGAGGGGCTGGGGTCAGAGAGAGAGAGAGAGAGAGAGAGTGACAGGAGGGGCTGGGGTCAGAGAGAGAGAGACAGAGAGAGAGACTGACAGGAGGGACTGGGGTTAGAGAGAGACAGAGAGAGAGTGAGAGACTGACAGGAGGGGCTGGGATCAGAGAGAGAGAGAGAGACTGACAGGAGAGATGGGGTCAGAGAGAGAGAGAGAGAGAGACTGACAGGAGGGGCTGTGGTCAGAGAGAGAGAGAGAGAGAGAGACTGACAGGAGGGGCTGGGGTCAGAGAGAGAGAGAGAGAGAGAGAGAGACTGACAGGAGGGGCTGGGGTCAGAGAGAGGGAGAGAGACTGACAGGAGGGGCTGGGATCAGAGAGAGAGAGAGAGAGAGAGAGAGACTGACAGGAGGTGCTGGGGTCAGAGAGAGAGAGAGAGAGTGAGACTGACAGGAGGTGCTGGGGTCAGAGAGAGAGAGAGAGAGAGACTGACAGGAGGGGCTGGGATCAGAGAGAGCGAGAGAGAGAGACTGAAAGAGAGAGAGAGGGACAGAGAGAGAGAGAGAGATGGAGAGAGACTGAGAGAGGGAGAAGGGCAGAAAGAGAGAGTGAGAGAGAGAGAGACTGAGAGAGGGACAGAGAGAGAGAAAGAGAGAGAGAGATGGACAGAGAGAGAGGGACTGAAAGAGAGAGAGGGGGACAGAGAGAGAGAGAGAGACTGAGAGAGAGAGGGACAGAGAGAGAGAGAGAGACTGAGAGGGACAGAGAGAGTGAGAGAGACTGAGAGAGAGATTGAAAGAGAGAGTGGGGCAGAGAGAGAAAGGGAGACTGAGAGAGAGAGAGAGGGAGACTGAGAGAGAGAGAGAAAGAGGGACAGAGAGATAGGGAGAGAGACTGACAGAGAGAGAGGGATACAGAGAGAGGGAGAGAGACTGAGAGAGAGGGACAGAGAGAGAGAGACTGAGAGAGAGAGAGGGACAGAGAGAGAGAGAGACTGACAGGAGGGGCTGGGGTCAGAGAGAGAGAGAGACTGACAGGAGGGGCTGGGGTCAGAGAGAGAGAGACTGACAGGAGGGGCTGGGGTCAGAGAGAGAGAGAGAGAGAGAGAGAGAGACTGACAGGAGGGGCTGGGGTCAGGGAGAGAGAGAGAGAGAGAGAGAGAGACTGACAGGAGGGGCTGGGGTAAGAGAGAGAGAGAGAGAGAGAGAGAGACTGACAGGAGGGGCTGGGGTCACAGAGAGAGAGAGAGAGAGAGAGACTGACAGGAGGGGCTGAGGTCAGAGAGAGAGAGAGAGAGAGAGACTGACAGGAGGGGCTGGGGTCAGAGAGAGAGAGAGAGAGAGAGACTGACAGGAGGGGCTGGGGTCAGAGAGAGAGA